>NC_056747.1:243657420-243829920 GCF_019279795.1 Protopterus annectens | reverse complement strand
ATTATCCAGGAAATATATACTAAGCATTTCACAGGACAATGTATTTTAAAGACAGAGGATGAAAACCCCCGAGGATAATACACTTCTCTGACAGGGCATAGCCAAGCTTCCCACAGGACATCATCTTTCATTAGGTGGGGGAGGGGCATTGAGAAGACATGTATTCTCTACGTATGAATGGTAGACCATCCAAGAGAGTGTACTAAGCTCCTATGTGTGTGTGTGTGTGGGGGGGGGGGTCACACCTCAGTGAATGTTGTTCCTCCAGGAACAAAAAAAGGTTAGGTATTCTAAAGTAGACTGGTGAGAAGACAAGGGAGGGAGCATTAAGTACCATGTAGGGGAAAATGTTCCTTTAAGGTTGTAGGTCAGTTAAGCACTCTCACATAAAATTATTTGGTAAGAATATATTATGCCATCCTAAAGGACACTATGCCCTTCCATGGAGTGGAAGATGGAGTACCAATAAACACAGCAATGTGCTCATCCAAAGAAGTAACACTTCAGCAGTCTGGTAAACCCCTCACAGGACATGACACACTTTCGGAGAAGGGAGGAATGAATATCTCTACCCAAAACGACAGTCTGCTCACCCAAGGAGTATGTGGTACCAGTATAGGCTAAGACGCTCCTCCACAAAAGGGGGATCCTAGCAACCCAAAAGAAAACTGGGCTCCCATACAGACAACTTTGCACTCCCAATGGACTCTATGCCATTACACTAAAAGTCTGGAAGGACAGAAAAGTACTCCACAGGGGAGTGCAGTGACCCAGAAGGCTGATTTAGCATCCCCAAAAGGATGCTGTACTCCTTCAGAGAAGGAAGGGCTGAGCACCTAACAAGACACCACACTCCTCTGGGAAGGGAGCAGATGGCAATCTAACACACTATGAAACTTCTACTCCAAGAGGTGTTCAAGGGGGCTCATCAAAACTTAAGGAAAAACAGACATCCTCTGTTAATAAATGTAATTTACCACATCATTTACCACATCACCCAATTCACAGACTTTTTTCCCCTGTGGTAGGAACCACAAATACAGGCAAGGAACCACCGTTTTAATTCTATGCATCACTCCAAGAGCCTAAACTTATTAGTCTTCCAGAAGGTGATGCAGCCTTTTCTTTCTGTTACATCAACTGTTGCAAATGACTATGTGAGAAGACAGGACATGGAGTCAAAGACATCTTCAACCCTGGAAGGGCAGGTGAAGGGGGCTTCACAGCTCTGTGTCAGGGATCATAGACAAGTGGCAGTCAAAAGATAAAGGGTGGGCTATTGCTTTAGGCCCACAGCATGGATAAGAAAGGTAATCCAGCTACAAAAGTGGAGAGAAGTGTTAACCTAAGATTGACTTAGATATGCAAAGAAAGGTAAAACGACAAGGAAACATTCTGTTCATTAAAATGAGATCAGTTCTCATAAAAGTGCTTTCAGTATTTAAATATCAACGACGCCAGACTATCCAGGAACAAGATTATCAGAAAGTGCTCGAGGTCATCTATTCTGCTCCAAGTAAGTTGAAAGCAATGGTTCTGGAGTAAGAAAATATTCATGCTTATTGGTGACTTCTGTCTGACGTTTCCCATTACTGTTAAAACCTGAAAGAAAATGAAACAATTTAGTAAACCTATTTTATTTTCCATTTGCTGTTACCAGTGCAACTTTATCTGCATCACATAATATTCAGGATTTTCAGTTTTGACAGTGACTTCTCACAAAAACAGCAAGTAATGGTACTTTTGTTCAAACAAACACTTTTCTCAAAGTACTTTACAATTTTTAAATCAAAATACACAAGTCAGGGGATATTAAAATCTACCCAAAAACAGCTTTAAATGCTAAGTCACATAAAAAATAAATAAATTTAAACTTGTAATGCACATTTAAAAAATTATTAATGACATCTACAGGAAAATAAAGTCTCTGCTATCTGGCCCTTCACTGCTCTGACTGTTCTCTACACACCTTAATCTGGGAAAGTTTAAGAGCCTGCCATAAGCAAACATATACAAGTAATTTCATTTTTTCTTGCTTTAGAAGATATAAAACACCTGTAAACAAGACTGCACACACACTGGTCTGTCATCAACTGTACACTGAATTTATTTATTTATTTTTTATTTACTTTAATATTGTGTTAAGCTATTAACTGTGAAGCTTTTCTTCCCAAATCACCACTGAAAATATGCTTGCTATGCCCATTCAAACCTTCTTGCTTACCTAGATTAAATAAGTCAGTTAATTAAATGCTGGCACTTGGGAATATCAGACATTTGAATGGTAATGTCTTCTTCTATGATGCACCTCTCCTTAAATTTATTTTTACATCTTCTTTTATAAAACAGGTGTTGAAGTTTGGCAGAATCCCCAAAAGTAAACAAAACTCATAGTAAGGAGAGTTTTTACTGATTAAGTCCAAACTCAGTTGGAAGAATGTCATTCTAAGCTGATATGAAGAACATGTTTGTGCTGAAAAAGCAGTTGATCTTGTCCCGAAATAGTATTCAGCTTAGTAACAAGAGACGTGACAAGAAAAAGTAAGAAGAAATGGCACATCACAATCATGGATTCCATCTGCCTAGCAACAAAAAGAGCAATGCAAATAGTCTAAAATCATGGAAATTAACTGATATAACCCAATATTTTAATATGGGACTGTTGTGTCATCTTGCTGCCTTCACTCCTCAAAACAACTATGCAACGGTTTGTAAAACTGCCTAACGAATATAATTTTCTAGCATGGCTAGTAGTATCAATAAGACACTTTCTCAGAAAGAACACTTAAGAAAACAACTTGAAAAAAAAATATGCTCTGCTGTTTCATAAAGAGTCAACAACATCACATATACATTTTATGATGCCACTGCCTCACAGCTGTGAGTAAGGGACTGTTTTATAGATATCTTATTACTAAACCTCATACCTCTTAGAACAAGAAATCTGGACAAAGCTATAAATAATGGGGGGGGAATCAAAAAAACAGGAACAGTTTTTAAGTAATGCTCTCACAACCTTAAAAAGTTGACAGAATAACAGGTTTTGCATTACCATGAATTTTCAGAAGGGTATGAAGTCTGAATCTTGAATGTGTCATTTTTTGAATTCAGTCCTCAATGATTTGCCAGTGACTTGTCAGAAAACCACAACTTTATGAGAAACGGACCAAAAATATGAGGCAAAAATCTGTAAAGTTGAGAGGGGTATGTTAACCTTTATTGTCTTGGATATGGGTACAGAAAACAGTCACAGTACTGATAAGACATGTAGAGGGGTTCCCGATACCAGTATCAACTGATGTGAATGGGGGCTTTTCATAAATATTTTATTAGCCTTTTTATGCTAATGCACTTACATGACCGATAAGAAATATATTACTAGTTATGACTGACCACACTACAAATGGTGCTACTCCTGATGGCACAGAACCGATTATACTGAAAAGATAAAAGCCACTCGTGCAAACCCAAAGGTGAAAAATGCACTTCTTTTATCCCGATTTGTTGTTGCAACTGTAACAACCATAAGGGTTATGTATTAGATATACCATACTTAGAAAACAGTTATCCACACCTCAATGGAACTCCAGAAGACAGGAAACTGTTGATGGGCTTAACACAGTTTTAATGCAGTTAAAAAGCACAACACATAAATGATACTCCTTGAAAATACGTTTTCGTCCTCAACTTTATCAGATACAATTAAACTAAATTACATGCCTTAAATACTTAAATTAAATACAAATTCACCAATAAAAACAGTGCATCACTAAAATTAACATTTCATAGACTTTACCCACAATCCTTTTCACTAACACTAACATAAATAACTTCATTTACAACAACAATTCTACATTTTAAAAGTTCTTTTTAGTACAAATCATAATGTAAAATAAACCCTGTAACTGCTTACATCAATAAATGTTAAAACAACATCTCTCCTTAAGGGTATAAATCATACAAATGCTTTATGTATAAGTTTATAAAATTCATAAAACATTATTTGTGCTCCCTCTACTGGCTCCAAAACTCATCTGCTTCACATTTAAAATAATGGTGCTGCGGTAGCGTTGTCGCCTCACAGACGTTGCCCGTTCGATTCTTAGAGCGTCTTCTTGTGGCGACATGCGTGAATGGGCATTCCTTCGTTGAAGGTTGTGCATTAGGCCCGGCAAGCCAGCACGTAAAAATCTACTGCCAATCATTAGCGGACCGGAGTTCCGCTGTGGCGACCCCTAACCGGGAAAAGCCGAAAGACACAAACAATAGAATCTCACTATGCAGGGACCCAACACAATAAAATGCCACATCTATATAAAAATGTTTGTAAATGTTATAATCTTGCAGCTCTCAGCTTTAAAACTGGGGCCAGGGATAAACCATTGTTTAGTCCAGGGAACCCACTGGCGTCTAAAAAAAATCTGCCAGTGAAGTTCCCTGTATTCAATTCTGGTCTCCCACATACCACCCCTCATATCCCTTGGGATCTCAAGTACAAAAAAAACTAAACCTTCCTTTTCCACATTCTATACTGTGCCTATATAGTGCATTATTAACATTTCTATTACTTATGGCATTTAAATGTTCATACACTCTCCTTTTCAGCTTCCTCTCGGATTTTCCTACATAGAATGCCTTGCACTCACATAAGGCAAGATATACAACCCCACTAATTACTATAGCTCCTTGCCACGAGGGTTCTATTTCTGGAATCCAGGTGGACTAGTACAGTACTCATAATGAAATGGCATTGCGCACATCTCCCACATTGGAATGTCCCTTTCTTGTTTCTGGTTCCACTCCCCTTACAGTCATAGTATCCTTCCAAAACATTTTTGATACTTGTTCCCTTCCTACAGACACATTTAAAAGGACTTTTAAAGTCTAATTTAAGGTCACTGATTCTACTGAACCTAGTCCATTCCCTTTCAATGGTTCTTCATACAACATCGGCATCCCCACTAAAAATCGGTGATGGTTGGGAGGGTGGCCTAAGGGTTAAGGTGTTTGCCTTACAAACACAAGGTGCAAGGTTTGAGTCTCACAAGGGATAACTGGCTAGGCTTAAAATGGCTCACAAGGGCAGTTAGCCTAGTAGTAATCTATGAACCTATGAATGTCGAACCAAATTCCCCTCATTCTTATTTTCTATTAAACCTAAATGATCACCCACAGGGCTAACTTCGGGAATTCCCAAGATTGGGGCATATTTGCCTGTCCTCTCACTAGCCTCCTCCTGTTTCACTTGGGTAATTAAAAGTTTCTGGGTATCCACGTTCACAAAACATCCCACGTAACACATCACATTCCTTTTTAAATTCTTCATCATTCGAAGTCATTCTACTAATTCTTACAAACTGCCCTTTTATAATGCCTTTCTTCTGATGGAAAAGATGGGCACTAGTATAATGTAGAATAGAATTGTGGTTAAAGACTATGAAATGTTAATTTTAGTGATGCACTGCTTTTATTGGTAAATATGTATTTAATTGAAGTATTTATGGCATGCAATTTAGTTTGTTAATTGTATCTGATGAAGTTGAGAACAAAAACATATTTTCAAGGAGTATCGTTTATGTCTTGTGTTTTCTTACTGCATTAAAACTGTGTTAAGCCCATCAACTGTTTCCTGTCCTCTGGAGTTCCACTGAAGTGTGGATAACTGTTTTCTAAGCTGCAACTACACCTTTTTCTCCTTCATTGTAGATATACCATGCTTCTTCATGGTCTTAACAAGGCCAAGGGCCAGCTTAAACATCATCATCTCAGAGCTTCCATACACTTGGTAACCAAAGGCGTTGACTGCTGAAGCTTTCTGCTGAATCCTGAACTATTCACTACTTGACAATTACTTCACAGTGCTGAATTGCACCAGATCTCAAAATATAAGTTGCTATTATAATTGTGCATTTTTGTAGCGTTTCTGCACTTTAAATTGCATTTTAGTGCTGTTGCTTTTACCACTGCATTTGACTGGTGTACTGAATCCAGATCTATGGAGAGCTGAATGTTTGCTCCACACTGCTGTTTTGCACTTGCATACCCATACACCCCCAACAAGTTTAGTCTTAGACAGTCTTGCTGTTACAGCAACCAAGATAGACTGTTGACAGCTCCTTTTGTACCATCCCCTTGCAGATCATGAAATAAGGATCTGTAACAATGGATACGCACTTTCCTACCATCTCTGTAGCAAGCCTGAAGGATATGTGGCAATTACCTCATGTTTACCAACAACTATCTAATACTTAAACTGATATGGTATGTGAGAGATGTAGTTACACAATGTCGCTGGAGCCAAGACTCTTGCATCCAAGCACTTATAATACTAAAGAGGTTGTCAGATATACACGTGCTACACCTACAGTACTGACCCACATATGCGGAGCCTCTTAACTGTAATCGTCTTAAACCACAAATACCTCCCAATGCAATGTGGTTATCAACCTCAAAAGCACTCTACCAAAACAACACCCAACATGACAGATATAACCACATTTCATTATGTCTCACCTTCTTAGCCCATAAGGCATATGACTACACAACCCAATGTTTTGGTCACAGGGAACACCAGTGTGAGACACAAAGATATCCCACTCACCAAGGCTGAGTAAGGAGTAAGACAAGGTAGGATCCACCTGGTCGAGCACAAACTCTGGTTGTTGAACTCCCAAGTACTGGTATAACCTAGCCACAGTCTATGCGGATGTAAATGACCCGAGACATACCTTCCTGGACTAAAGAAGAAGAGAGCCATGATGGACGTCTCGGACTGTGTACCCCAGGCTGGTATAAGCCTTGCAATGGGCAACATTCGACCTTCTCCAAGGATAATGCCACAATGAGAACAAAATACAATTGACTTTAATAACTGGCTTAGATTTTGGTGTCATTCAAAGAGGGTACAATTGTCAGCTTGGGAGGATAAGGTTGACAGACCAGGGTTCAGGCTTTTAAGTGGGCAAGACATTTCCCTGCAGTACATTTGGTTAGGGACACGTGGCTGAAGTGACATTCTGCTGTAAAGAAATATGGCTGTTTCATATTACCTATGGGCAAAGAGGTAATCATGTAGCGTCATGGCCACAGCTTCAATAACCACATGCAAATGGGGAAATAAGGTCCATGGCCCGCAAGCCACCAAAAGAGAGCAGGCAGTATGGGAGGCATCAGCAGTATGCTGCCCAGTGGGCATATCAGAGGCAGTGAAAATGCAGTGCACAATGGGAAGTGCCTTTATTACCCATCTTATTAACAGATACTACTGTCTATGACACAGGAAGCCAATAGCTCTTACTTAAATGTACTGGAAACACTTCCCATTCAACCCAACACAGTATTCATGGGAGACTAACTACCTCACTATAAACTAGGCATTATACACAACCACAAACATGCAGGCCCAAAGATTAACACAAACATCCTGGACCAGACAGTGGTAAAAATGTCCTTGACATCATTCTCACAAACATGGGAAAAAAGCTGCCCATGACCCCAGTGTAATATCCTCACTGGTTAGGAAGGACCATAAAGATGTCTCCTTTGAAAACAAAATAAAATGTAGGACCCCGGCAACCAATGGTACTTTTAGGAATTATTCTAAGTGCAATGCCCAGCAAGTTAAAAACTCACTCATCAATTTAACCAAGCAACTCTGGGAGCTAATCATAGGTTCATAGGTTCATACTAGGCTATCTGCCCTAGGGCATTTATAAGCCTAGCCAGAGTGGGTTTGGCTTTCGCCACCCATTTTAAATTAATTTTGCTATGCCTTTTTTTGAGGTTAGTATACTGTGCCTCTGTCTAACAGTGACACAGAAGTGATAGCTGGGGTAAACCTACGATCTCCCATCCACTCATCAAGATTCCTCTTGAACAGAGTCAATGTGGGACTCTGCCTAACCTGGACTGGGATTTTATTCCAGAGTGAAGGGAGCCTCTGAGTTATGAATCTGTCCCTCCAGCATGTCCTATTTATTTCAGTGCTGAGGTTCAAGTCTCTCGAGCGCGTAGCTCGATGGGATTTGGATTTTCTGAGGTGCAGCAGGTCCATTAATTGCGGGTTGGACATGGCTTTATACGTCAGGCACAGATCGCCTCTGAGCAGGCGGTATGCCACTGAGTAGAGCTGGAGTTTCTTTAACCGGGCAGCATATGGCATCTGTTTGAGCCCTTTGATCCTCTTGGTGAGGTACTTTTGGGGTCTTTCCAGTTGCTGCAGGTGTCTGGTAAAGTACATCCCAAAAGGGGCATTGTACTCAATTATGGGCCTGATGAGGGATGAGTAAATAGGTACGATGACCTACCCTGATCTAGATGTGAATCCCTTCATGATTAGGTGGGCTATATAAAATGTTTTTCTAACCACTTTGGCCACGTGGTTGTCAAATGAGAGATTGCTATCAACTTGGGTCCCCAGGTCCCTAATGACTTCTTCTGTACTTAATGGATTACCACCTATGTGGTAATTTGTGGGCACTTTGTTTTTGCCAAAGGGGATGACTATACACTTTTTGGCGTTTAGCTTGAGCCCATGGTTCTGGCACCAGTTGTCTGTTTCTATGAGGCCCTTTTGGAGGATGCTTGTGTCGGCTGGAGAGTTGATTATGGCGCCCAGTTTGCAGTCATCTGCGAACTTGGTCAGCCACAGTCCTTCCGTGTTGGCCTGTACCGAGAAATATATACCGAACAAGAGAGGTCCCAGGACTGAGCCTTGTGGGATGCCACTTGTAACTGGTTTGGAGTCTGACATGACTCCAGCAATTCTAACCATGTGGGTTCTGTCCTTGAGCCAGTTTGCAACCCATCTAGTGACATAGGGGTTTATATTTAAGCTGGTGAGCTTATCTATAATGCCCGAGTGGGGTATTGTATCGAAGGCTTTTGCGAGGTCCAGGTAGGCTGTGTGGACCACCTTCCCCTCGTCAATGGCCTTGGTGACTGTTTCAATGAAATCGACCAGGTTTAAGAGGCAGGATCTGCCCTTAACAAAGCCAAACTGGGTAGGATCCAGTGTCTGTAGGTCCCCAATATCTTTATTTATGAGGTCCATGATGATCCTTTCCATAGCTTTGCAGATCAAGCTAGTCAGGCTTATGGGCGATAGTTTCCAGGATCCGTTGAGGCACCACCTTTGTGGAGAGGGACCACTGTTGCTGTCGCCACTCTTTGGGTACATATCCTGTAGTAAGGCTAAGATTGAACAGTAGAAATATGTTTGGGTTTAGCTCTTCTTGGAGTTCATGTAGGGCGCAGCCGGGACACCATCTGGTCCCATTGATGCTGTGTTTTTGCTTTGGAGAGGCGGCTCTTACCTGAGCATCTGAGATGTCAGGGGCAGCACTCTGTTGGGATAGATATTTGCCCTTTTGGTGGGGAGAGGGGGGAGAAGTTTGCACTGAACCTGTCAGCTAGGATGTTGGCAATGTCTGTGGGCTCGGTGTACTTTTTGTCATTTTGGACTAATTCTGAGCATATCTGGGAATTCCCACCCAGGTTCCTAACATAACTAAAGAAAGCCTTGTGATTATCCTTAGTGTCCTGTGCAATTTTTCTCTCGAAGCTGGCCTTAGACGATTTTAAGAGTGCCCGTAGTTTTTTGCTAATACTGATCAGAGATGCCCTCCCTTTTTGGGATTTTGCTCTATCGTAGTAGCTTCCTCCTTCTACTGTATAGTTTGTTTATGGCTGGGGTCCACCAGACAGGACGTCTGCCTTTGGAGGATTGAGTCTTGGTTTTATTTGGGATTGCATGATCCATGCATTCCTGAAGGTGTTCATAGAATGCATTTATAAAGGATTCTGCGGTCTGGGCCGTATTTTCCACAGGCCCGGGGGCTTTGAAGGATTTTGCCTCGGTTTTGAGGCGTGTGAAATTTGCTTTAGAGAAGTTTTTCACTGTGGTTTTCTGGGCAGGGGGTGGGGTCGGGATGTGAATATCCAGTGAGATTAGTTTATGGTCTGATCTTACCAGTGAGGGATACACTTCTGGTCTGGAGCATAGTGTCCCCATGTTGGTGATGATCAGGTCCAGTACGTTTTCCCCTCTTGTGGGAGTTGTAACAAGTTGTTCCATAGCATTTGAGTTTATAAATTCTAGGAACCTTTGGGCTAGGGTGTTGGAGCTAGAGTAATGCTCCCAGTCTATGTTTGGGTAGTTGAAGTCGCCCAATATAATGGTGTTTGGAGAGACCTTCATATTTTCCAGTATTCTCAGGAAGGCCAAGTGGGGTTCCTGTGTTTGGGAGGGTGGTCTGTAGCAGGCTATAAACTGGAAGGCAGTTTTACCCACAGTTAGTTGCACATGGATAGTCTCTGATGCTTCGTGCTGTGCCACCAACCTGGAGTTGTGGGTATCTTTGACGAATATTGATACTCCCCCTCCTTTTCTGGTTTGGTCCAAGTTTTGGGGCCGAAAAGCATAGTATGAGGTATAACCTGGTAGTGCTGGGGTGCTCTCGGGAGCCTTGAACCAGGTTTCTGTTACTGCACAGATATCGATGTTCTCCATGCTAAGGTGAGTTTCGAGTGCGTGCATCTTGAGGTTTAGACTTCTGGCGTTGAGTAGCATTACTCTTAGTTTCTTATCCCTTGTGATACCTATGGAGGTGGGTTTGTCTTTTGAGCCTTGCCTAAAAAAGGCACTATGGGGTAGCAAGAGCCTTTGCCAATATCCGAAAGCCCAGGGGTGACAAGTGCAAGCCGTCCCTAGCGAAGCATCGTGGCTTGTCGAGCATGTCATCCCAGGCTGACAGGCATTGGATCCCCTTTGAATGACACCAACACTTAAGCCAATTGTTGAAATTGATCATCTTGTCTTCATATTGTGGCATCATTCTTGGTGAGGGTAAGATGCTACTCAAGGTCAGGGTCATACTGGCCTGGGCTACATGCTCAGAGAGCTCCTCTATGTCTCTTTTCATGTAGTCCAGGGAGGTACATCTCAGGTCATTCACACCAGCATGGACAATGACTGAGTCATATTTGTACTTGCCTTGGAGTGACCTGAGTACTTGTGTTATGTGGAGGATCCTAGCGCCCGACAGGCAGCTCACCGTGACCTTCTCCTTGTTCACCCTGGTGAGCGGGACGTCAGTGTGCCTGACGATAGAGTCACCTATTACAAGTGTATCAGGTGTGTTGTTTAGCCTTAAGGGCTGTGACTGTTCGGCACACTGGCTTTGTGAGCTATGTGTTGCATGTGTTTTGTTTTGGGGTAGCGGTTGCTTGGGTGTCTGCTTTGGAGGTCTCTGCTGCTTAGGCAGATTTTTATTTAGAGCCTCCGAGTATGTTTTTGTGTGTTTATGTGTTTGGTTTGCTGTCGTGGTAGGTCTATGTGAGACTGGAATTGTAGTGAGTGTGGTTTCCTTCTCCTCCTGACTGCTTACACCAGTACTGAGTTGAGAGAGCTTAGCCTCCAGTTTGGCTATATGGTTGCATCTCTCACATGTGTTGGAATTTGTTGGGAGGAGGAGAGGGTTGTCTGTGTACATGAGGCAGTTGTAACATTGCCTCAAGATTCCCAGATTCACCAGCTGGACCGGAGAGGAGATTGACAACTGACCTTTGGACATGCTAGAATAGTATTGGGAATTCCTTTATAATTGAAAAAAAGGGCCAATGGGGAACAAGATACTCAAGGGGAGTTTGTGAAGGTGTAGTGCTTTTAATTTTTTAGAGCTGACTTACATAATTGCTTTAGTGAGCAAGTGCCAGGTAACTTAAATGCAATGTGCTACAGGTAACTTAAATGCAAAAACGACAAACAGTAACTTTCTTTCAAGTGAAACAAGGAAATAAGTACAGTAAGCAATGCAGATATCACTAGGGATCCACAGAAGTGCTAAAAGGCCGCGTTTTAGGTGGAATTAGCGTTTCAGGGAAATAAACAAACAACAAGCATACAAATAAAGCTAGATTCAGAAGGCCTGGATCTAGTCTATGCTACAGCAAACAAGGTGTACCAATTTCAGTAAGAAACAGTTAGAATATGCAGGCACTATAAGCCTCTAACCAGAAATTCCCTGCTCAGAAGGGCAGAGTCCAGCCTCTCCTCCCACAAGAGTGCAGACCGCAATCCTTCTTAACGTAAAATAACTGGCCTGAAGCCCAAGTGCTTAAACCAGAACTAATACACTTTTAGAATAACAGACACTGAGCTCTCAATCAGCAGTTCCCAACTTAGAAGGATGTAAGCTACCTGTCCTGTCACCACAGTGCAGGCCACAAACCTTCCTAATGTAAAACAACTGGTCTGAAGCCCAAGTGCTTAATCCAAAAGACTTAGAAATGATAACTACACTTTAATCAAGTTACTACCAGCAGTAATAAATACAACTGAATAATTTAAAGAATGCCTGGATTAGTGCTCAAGTTATACAAACAAAGCTAGATTCAGCAGGCCTGGATCTAGTCTATGCTACAGCAAACGAGGTGTACCAATTTCAGTAAGAAGCAGTTCAAATATGCAGGCACTATAAGCTTTAACCAGAAATTCCCAGCTCAGAAGGACAGAGTCCAGCCTCTCCTCCCACAAGAGTGCAGAACACGAACCCTCTTAATGTAAAATAACTGGCCTCAAGCCCAAGTGCTTAAACCAGAATTAATACACTTTTAGAATAACAGACACTGAGCACTCACTCAGCAGTTCCCAACTTAGAAGGATGTAAGCTACCTGTTCTGCCACTACAGTGCAGACCACAAACCTTCCTAATGTAAAACTGGTCTGAAGCCCAGGTGCTTAAACTAAAAGACTTACAATGAGTTACACCAAGCAGTAATAAATACAAATGAGTACTTTTAAGATGACGCAAAAGCAAAATAAAGTAGGAAAAAACACAAATACAATAAAAGCAGATAATTTTAATTTTTTTTTTTTTTTTGGAAAGAGAGAAAGGAAAGAGAGAAAGGAGTAGCAGAAACTAAGCTGATTGGCCTTCTCAAATGCTCTCCCTGTACTGGGTAGAATGAGGTAATGACACTAGACTGGGAGAGGTGGGTCCCAGATCAAATTTGCACTAGGGGCGGGCAACTGCAAAGCCACCAACTATAAAAACACTATACCAACAGGAAGGGAGGGTGGGAAACAAACAGCAGAAATGTTACTCACAGCTGAAAAGCAGCAGTGAGCCTTTAAATGAAAGTTTTAAACAGCTAAAGGAGCCACTAGAAAAAAAGAGTTTAACTGCAACAAGTTATCATAAACAAACAACCCAACAAATGCTTAATAAGAGTGGACAATTTCCAGTTAATACCTCACACACAGTGAAACTAGCTAGAAAAAATACACAGTACACAAAGTGCTATAAACAACAAAGAAATAAAGAACAAAACAAACAAAAAACAGGATACTTAATGTTATATATTGTAACTCCGAGTTTGCTGAGTGTCCTTCCTTCGATCAGCTCACTGTAAAATGGCTGAACACTCACAACTGAGCTTCTTAGGTAACAGAAAGTTGAAACCTGAGACAGCTTTTAAGAAAGAAATCTCAAAATAACCAATGAGGTGCTTAGTCTAAGCTGTAGTCCAGGAGACCTCAGTCAGCCAATGACCTCAAACAATTCTCTCTCACTGAAATGCCTGATGGCTTTGGCTAAAACAAGATGTCCCTGAATTATGTGCTCAGACACACAGCCTCCACAAACACTAGGCCCAAATACAAGCCTGAATATGGAAATGCTACAAATATCCCCACTACTTAGAACAAACTGCAGAAATGTTACTCACAGCTGAAAAGCAGCAGTGAGCCTTTAAATGAAAGTTTTAAACAGCTAAAGGAGCCACTAGAAAAAAGAGTTTAACTGCAACAAGTTATCATAAACAAACAACCCAACAGATGCTTAATAAGAGTGGACAATTTCCAGTTAATACCTCACACACAGTGAAACTAGCTAGAAAAAATACACAGTACACAAAGTGCTATAAACAACAAAGAAATAAAGAACAAAATAAACAAAAAACAGGATACTTAATGTTATATATTGTAGCTCGAGTTTGCTGAGTGTCCTTCCTTGATCAGCTCACTGTAAAATGGCTGAACACTCACAACTGAGCTTCTTAGGTAACAGAAAGTTGAAACCTGAGACAGCTTTTAAGAAAGAAATCTCAAAAGAACCAATGAGGTGCTTAGTCTAAGTTGTAGTCCAGGAGACCTCAGTCAGCCAATGACCTCAAACAATTCTCTCTCACTGAAATGCCTGATGGCTTTGGCTAAAACAAGATGTCCCTGAATTATGTGCTCAGACACACAGCCTCCACAAACACTAGGCCCAAATACAAGCCTGAATATGGAAATGCTACAAATATCCCCACTACTTAGAACAAACTGCAGAAATGTTACTCACAGCTGAAAAGCAGCAGTGAGCCTTTAAATGAAAGTTTTAAACAGCTAAAGGAGCCACTAGAAAAAAGAGTTTAACTGCAACAAATTATCATAAACAAACAACCCAATAGATGCTTAATAAGAGTGGACAATTTCCAGTTAATACCTCACACACAGTGAAACTAGCTAGAAAAAATACACAGTACACAAAGTACTATAAACAACAAAGAAATAAAGAACAAAATAAACAAAAAACAGGATACTTAATGTTATATATTCTAGCTCCGAGTTTGCTGAGTGTCCTTCCTTTGATCAGCTCACTGTAAAAATCAATTCTATAAAGGCCAAGTTTGAGGTAAAAACAGCCTCCCTGGACAAAGACATGCGCATAGCTTTCTTCAGCTGTGCCTGCAACCTCAAAGACTATATACATTAATGTGATGGAACTAATCATAAATGAAGCTACATATTGAGCCAGATAAAGCAAATCTACTGGCCAACAAATTTATAAGAAGAAGTTATGTCTTACCATAACGTTCCATGTTAGTTGTCTTCTTCTCGCATTCTTTCTTGCTGGATGGGTTCGGAGCCGATCCTCGGCTCCGACTCGGCCTATATTATAGCTCGAGAGCTATTTTTACTGGCTCGAGACAGCCCTATATCCCACAATACCATGCGCTAACTCCCCAGATCTCGTTTGGAAGCTAAGACATAGTATCAAAAGTAATATTATAATAATAATATTATAATCCTCTTTTACGAGTACAGATTACCTGCTAGTAACACTAAGGATACCATGAAAGATGCAACATATTGTATCTCCAGAAATGGAAGGACTCAGAACCTCGAGTCTATCCAGGCTAGGGGGCAGGAGGGAGGGACGCAAGAAAGAAGGCGAGAAGACAACTAACATGGAACGTTATGGTAAGACATAACTTCTTAATGTTAAGTTGTCATTCTCGCCTTCATTCTTGCTGGATGGGACAGCGTCCCTAGCATCTTAGTCCTGGGTGGCTCAATGGAACAGACTCCTGAGTACAGTGGAACCCAAATCAGATCTATTTCTGGAGGCTAGATCAAGCTTGTAATGGGCAATAAAGGTATGTTTGGACGCCCATGTAGCTGCTGCACAAATGGCATCTAGTGGTAACCTTGCTTGAAAAGCCGTTGAAGTTGATAGTGCCCTGGTTGAATGAGCTTTAGGCCTAGAGGGTAGTTGCCTGTGTCTCAACTCATAGATCAAGGTAATAATAGATGTCAGCCATCTGGAAAGAGTAACTTTCGATACTGGAAGCCCTTTCTTGCCTGCAGCATAAGAGAGGAAGAGCTGGTCTGATTTTCTGAATTGTTTTGTCCTGTCTAGGTAATACCGTAATTGGCGATGAGCATCTAATGAATGTAATTTTTGTTCAGCCCTGTTGGTATAGTCTGGGAAAAAGACGGGCAAATCAATGGAGTGGTTTAGATTTGCTTCCGATAACACTTTTGGTAGAAAGGAAGGGTTTGTTCTGAGAGTAACCCTATCTTTATGAAAAGCCAAATAGGGAGGATGGACAGACAAGGCTTGAAGTTCCGATACCCTTCTGGCAGATTTTATAGCTACTAAAAACAGCGTTTTCCAAGAAAGAAGTTTGAGGAAGCAAGAAGCTGCCAGTTCAAAAGGGAGTAGAATTAGTGAAGTTAGAACTAAATTCAAATCCCATTGTGGGGGTGGATCTTTAACTGGAGGTCTGAGTAACAAAATGCCCTTGAGAAAGGCTTTACAGAGTTTGTGGGACATAATATTTGCTTCTGAGAGTCCAACATGAAAATTAGCAATGGCCGCTAATTGTACCCTGATAGTGGCCGATGATGACCCCGAATGAAAAAGCTCCGCCAGGAAGTCTAGAACCTCATGAATGGGTGCATGGAAGGGATCTAAAGATCTAGTTTGTGCCCAGTGTGAAAAACGTTTTCATTTACTCGCATAAATCTTCCTAGTATTGGACTTATGGGAAGCCAGAATTATATCACGAACAGGAGGAGAAATAAGGGGAAGCCTGGCTATGGTTTGAAGTGGAGCAACCAAGCTGTGAGGTTGATGGAATGTAGAGACTGATGCAGCTTTCCCGTGAGGTGGGTCAACAGATCCGGAAGGGGTTCCAGATGCCAAGGCTGTTCCAGTAGGTATTTGTGCAGGAACGGGAACCAAACTTGTCAAGGCCAAAACGGGGCAATGAGGATCATTTTGGATCTCAAAGCGGTTGCTTTCTGAATTAGTTGTGGGATCAATGGAAAGGGAGGAAAGGCATAAAGAAGACCCCGGGGCCAAACGCGAACAAGAGCGTCTCTGAGGGGCTGGCCTGGTAAATGGAAAAGTGTGAAGAAGTCGAGGCACTTGCTGTTTTGCGAAGTTGCAAAAAGGTCGCAGCAAGGCTGGCCCCACTTCTGAAAAATTCCGTCTACTACCGCTTGATTTAGAGACCACTCGTGAGGCATGAGGACAGTTCTGCTCAATCTGTCTGCTATGACGTTGGACTTCCCGGGGATGTGCGTTGCTATCAGAAACCGTTGAGATGAAATCGCCCATTGCCAAAGTCTGAGTGCTTCTCGACAGAGAGGGTAGGACTTTGTTCCACCCTGCTTGTTTATGTACCACACTACAGACATATTGTCCGTTTGAATTGCTATAGTCCCTGTGGGAAGAGAGTTCTGAAGGGCCTGCAACGTCAAAAGCACCTCCCTCATCTCCAGGACATTTATGTGCAGGTGGCATTCTGACTGTTGCCAAGTACCCTGGACTGTCCTGCCCTGATAATGCCCCCCCCACACGATCAGGGAGGCATCCGTTGTGACAGTGGCAGCTGAAGGGGGGAGAACAAAAGGTTTGCCCTGAAAAAGCTGAGGGGAAACCATCCACCAGAAGAGATGTTTCTTGCAAGATGGTGTTATCAAAATGATGTGGGTCATTGGCAGCTGCTGAAAGGACCACTGAGAAAACAGCATCCACTGAAGGAGCCTCATGTGGAAGCGTGCTAATGGAAGTAGAAGAATCGCCGCCATGAGGCCCAGCACTTTCAATACTAGCTTGACTTGGACTCTGCTGGACTGAAACAGGAGCTGAACATTCTGCCTTATGTCTGTCACTCTCTGAGGTGGTAATGTTGCAGACATTTCTGTGGTGTTTAATACGGCGCCTATAAAGTTTATACATTGACAAGGCGACAAGGAGGACTTTGCAAAATTTATAGAAATACCCAGGCTGTTGCAAAGATGGATAGTATAATCCCTGGCCATTATGAGATCCTGTTTGGTGGTAGCGGAAATGAGCCAGTCGTCTAAGTATGGAAACACCTGGAATCCTTTTCGTCTCAGGTGAGCCGTGACCACTGCCAAACATTTGGTGAACACCCGGGGGGCTGTGGTGAGACCAAAGGGCAGGGCCCTGAATTGAAAATGACTGACTCCCAGCCAGAAGCGGAGAAACCTCCTGGAGAGCCTGTGTATTTTTATGTGGTAGTATGCGTCCTGGAGGTCTAACGAGCACATCCAGTTGTCTCTGCCCAAAAAGGGTAGAATGGACTGCAGTGTTACCATCCAAAATTTTGTCTTTAACACATAGTTTAACCTGCTGAGGTCCAAAATGGGTCTCCAATCTCCTGTCTTTTTTGGTACCAAAAAGAACCTGGAGTAGATTCCGGATCCTAGCTGATCTGCTGAGACTGCCTGGATGACTCTTTTGTTTAACAGCTTTTTTATTTCTAGCTGAGCCTGACCCCTCTGCGCGGGTGGAACATCTGGTAGGGGTTTTGGCGGTTGTACTGGAGGGAAAGTGAGAGGAATTTTGTAACCCTCGGATATGATCTTCTGTACCCATGTGTCTTGAGTGATGGATTGCCAGGCTTCCGGGTACAGAGATAATCTTCCCCCGACTGCCTCCGAAGGTGGACAGTCGGGCAGCTTCTCAGGGATGCTGAAAGGGTTGGTCAGGGAAAGATTCCCTGGAACCCTGGTTTTGTGGACCCCCTCTGCCCCTGGGGCGGCGTCTGTTATTATTCCCCCCTCTGCCTCTAGGGGGAAATTCATCACGTGCAGCAGGCACGACTCCCTGTGGTTTGCGGAACCACATCTTTCCACCCCTCTGTCCCTTAGGATAAGGTCTAGAAGGCATGGAAAAACGGACTCCCACGGCAGAGAGAGTCTTGCCATCTTGCTCGCATCTGGTGAGGGTATTCTTCACCTGAGGCCCGAACAATTCCGAACCGTCAAAGGGGGTGTTGGTGAAGGACACCTTGAAGGGGTCGGCAAAATTACAGAGTCGCATCCAAGCGTGGCGTCTCAACGCAACGCCGTGCCAGCGGCCCTACGCGCTCCATTGGCTGCATAAGAGATTAGCCGCATGGAGGAGTTAACAATGGAGTTCAGGGTAGCCAGCTGAGAGTTTATTTTGTCCTTAAACCCCGCAGCAGAAGGATCCTGTACCGTTTCACCCAGCTCTGTGAGCAAGTCTCTTTGAAGGCGGGTGAAATGACAAATAGTTCAGCGATCGTATAGAAAATGTCGCTGAAGCAAAGGTCTGCTTGCCGTACACGTCCATGGTCCTGGACTCTTTGTTAGGAGGATGAACAGGTACAGAAGGATCAGCTAATTCCTTCTTAGTGGCTGCTGCTACCACCATAGCATCAACTGAAACACCTTTGGTGAGAAAGGATTTGCCATCTGGTGCAGAAATAAATTTCGAAGGCCTCCTAGAGGTAGGTTCCATTGAATCAGGAGCTGCCCACACCCTTCTAGCCACTACCTCCATTAGTGGGTCGAAAGGGGGAGACACCCAGGAGGTGGAAGGGCGAGATCCAAAGGCGTCAAGTTAAACTGACTCATCCTCAGAAGGTTTGAGAGTGGACCAATTTCCCCTCTGTCTTAGGATCTCCAGGATGTCTGAAAAGGAGACATCCTCAGAGGGGGATCTGGGGGAACCCTCTGACTCATCCAAGTCGGTGTCCGACGTGACAGACTCGGGGGAGTCTATGTGCTTCCTCTTGCACTTTCTTTTCCTAGGGAGTTCCCCTGAAGCTTCAGGGGAACCCTCGGAAGAGGAGAAGACACCCAAAGTGGGTACCTTAAACTTTGGATCTCTGCTGTCGGGTATAGGAGGGTGGCCAGAGACCGTAACAGGCACTACAGAGGGAGGAGCCGCAGAACTTAACCTTGGAGTGGACACTGGGTCCAGCACACTCCTCATCACCTCGAAGGTTCCCCTATCAGACACCAAAGGTAGCCCCAGCTCCAAAGAGGCCGGAACCGCCCCTGGAACCGACAGAGAAGGCTCCGAGAATGATGTCGGGGCCAAACTAACCAGAGCCGAAGCTCTGAGAGGGAGAGCGGGGTCGGACAAGGGTCCGATGCCACTCGCCCCCTCGGAGCTGACAATGGAGTCCCGGCGCCCGGACCTCTCCATGGACGGAACCAATAAAGAGACCGGAGCCGAAGGAGGGGGTATCTGCTCCGACGTGGGCAAGGTCACGGTTCCGATGAACTCCGGCTCCGAACTCGAGAGATGTGTCGGAGGAGGAATGGATAACTGCATCAAAGGAGCTACAGTCTGGTGAGATGGGCTCTGAAGCATTTGGGCCAGAGCCTGGGACTTTATGAGTCTACTGACCACCCTCTCGATATCGTGATCGGAGAGCCTGGAAGACCTCGATGAATGAGTCCTATGACTCCGCTTCGATAGAAGGGGGGACCTCGGAGCCGATCTGACAGACTCAAAAGAAGGGGACCTAGAGTGCTTGCGTGCTGGGGTCGGCTCCGATGATGGTTTCGAAGCGGAACCCACTTTGCTCGCCTCGGAGCCAGCCGGAACCGAGGTCGGAGCCGTCTCGACAACACCAGCCCTCGGCTCAGAAGCTGGAGTCGAGGGTTTGGCGGTTTATGATGGCTTCCCCGAGCCAGACTTGGATGGGGAGTCATCAGGCTTTAACAAGCCCCTTAGAATAAGCTTGTTATGCCTTTCCTGCAGGACTCTTGAACTAAATCCGTGACAAACGGAACAAGAGTCCTGCAGGTGTAAAGGCCCCAAGCAATAGACACAAGAAGTGTGACCGTCTGTCAGAGACATTTTCTGACAGCACGAGTCACACTTCTTGAATCCCGAGACCTTAATGTCTTTGGACATTGCCCTAAGACAGTCACACAATCAGTACACATACTCACTCACTTACACACAAGGGGGAGATGAGGGGACTGATTAAAAGAACAACACACACACACAAAGTTGAGTAAAGAAACTAAGGCCTGTAGGCCTGATTATAAAAGTTAACTACAGGGGTTGGTAGGGCTTAAGAAACAAACTCTATTAAGTAAAAAATCAATAGGTAACAAAGTACGGAAAATAGCCTAATAACTATCTCAAAAAATTAGAAATTCGTTGAAAAAAATCCTTTACTGACCTGAGCCGGTAAAAAAGCAACCTCGCAGCGAAGCGGCAAACGAGATCTGGGGAGTTAGCACATGGTATTGTGGGATATAGGGCTGCCTCGAGCCGGTAAAAATAGCTCTCGAGCTATAATATAGGCAGAGTCGGAGCCGAGGATCGGCTCCGAACCCATCCAGCAAGAATGAAGGCGAGAATGACAACTTAACATCCAATTTTACCCTCTCCTTCCAGACACCCTTCTAGAAATACTCTCACCCATAACAGGCTCTCCAATGTACTCTCCAAAACCAAACCCTGCATGAGTGGGCCTGGATAAAATCCTAAGATGACTTCTTAATAGCATGAAACACAGCCTATCAGGACCACTAGACAAGCTTTGTGCCAAGTGGATGGAGGACTGCATCTGCCATCTATCGACACATTGGCGGGCCACTTAAAGATGCACAATTCTGACTAAACGAGGAGAAATCCCTGAAAAGGAGGGAGGACGTCTCAATGCTATCTGTACTCCTGAGGGATCACTCTAAGAAACCATTTATCTGAGACTATCTGTTGCCAAATAGAGAAATGGAGAGGCATGTTTTGGGGAACATCTGAAGACTTGCCAAGGTGATGGTGGGAAGTTACCATTTTAAGACAGTTATTCAGACTTGGACTGTCAGGGTTTCTGGGAGGCCATCCCTCTTATTTCTGAAGTCTCTGAGACATTTTTTTTGAATGTCTGATTGCCAGAGGTTTAAGGGTTTGCTTTTTTTTTTGTATAAAAAATCCTAAATTAGGGATGAATCTTTTAATAAATTAGGAAAAGGCAGGCTAAAAGAAATTCAGAATTTCAGCTGCAGATGATGCAAAAAACAACCTCCCTATCAAGGGTAGTAGTTAAAATTTCAGCTTTAACATTCTTAGGTAAAGTTTAAGAACTTAACCATGTAAAACTTCTCATAAGAGACTTAGTTGGTGCTCTGCAATCTGCATCAGCTGAGTCATAAACACTTCATGGAATGTTTGTCTGATTACTTGAGACACAGAAGCAAGGTGTGTATTCATACCAGATTTTCCCTCAAAGAGGAAAAAGGCAATAATGTTACTCATATTATCCAATGAAGCATGCAAAAACATCACTGGATAACAATTAGGAATCCTAAAAATAAGTCCAGCACATAAATACACTTTTCCCATATTATCAAAGGCTTTCCCATTCTTATCAGAGGGACAGATTAGCATTTACTAAATGTTTAGATGCAGAAGGATTTGCCAAGGAAATTACTGCAGAGACAAATCTTTAATTAGAAAACAAAAACCTTTACGACTGAAGATCTTTATATACAGTTTATCTGCCTCCTTGGAGGCTGCAGGCTGGCTATAATAAAAACATCTTCCAAAGCTGAAAGAACAGGAGGAGCAGATGTAGGTTGAGAAAAATTCCAGTTGTAATAAACCATGATATATTTTCAAACAAATGGAATATCACTATGTCCCCACTGAAACAGCTGGTTCATCTTAAATATGGTTTCAGAAAAAGTAAATTCTTCCAAGGAACAATTTGAAGAAATGCTCTTCTCAGAATCAGCTACACACAGAGAAAAATCAGTTGCTGTTCCTTCACAACTGCTGCCCTAATCATCACACTGGAAATTTTCAGAAAATGAAGAATCCCTTTGTCTCTTACCACTAAATCCAGAATAAGAAAGTTTAAGAGTCTGAATTAAGCCCAATAAACCATCCCTGTCTAAAGTAGCAGGAATCTCTACAGAAACAAAACACCCGTCAGGGACATCACCCTGTGGAACATGCACCCCTGTCTGGCAAAGTACAGAAACATTCCCCGCTTCTGCCTCGGAGACAGACAAGTGGTTCTCCCATGCCCCCTAAGGGCACTAACAGCTTCAGAGGATATGTGTAACCCCTGATCCATGGGGGCTGAAGGGACTACACAAGAGGAAACCTAGGAAGAAGGCAATAGTCTCGGGAACCAGGAATGGCCACTGCAGAGTTATCCATTTGCATCTAGGGCACAGTAGTAGCCATCTGAAAAGCAAAGGCTGTTTGGACATTTTCTTCTTTTTGTGGCTGGAGAAAGGAAGAACTGAGGAAACAGCAAGTTGTTCCATGATAAAATACAGAAAGAAGCCTGAAGGTCAGGTAAGCATTAAAAAAAATCTTACCATAACGTTCCATCTGTATTGTCGATCTTCACTAATCCCTGACCGTGGGCTCGGTTTCTCGGTTTCGTTTACTTCAGCTCGAGCCTTCCAAACCCTCGAGCTAGGCTCTACCCATAATGCTCCTCTGTAAATTACATCAAATCAAGTTTGCCTAAATTTGTGGTAGATAAGAAGAAAGAATATAAATAAATAGAGACCAGATATGTGTCACTATGATGAAGCCAGTTTTGGGAGAATTCGATCCACTATGAGTCATGGGATGGGGGTTGGAGGGGGAGAATGTCAAGGATTAGTGAACATCAACAACACGGAACGTTATGGTAAGACAACTTCTTTATCTGATGTTGTCAATCTTCATTCAATCCTTGACTGTGGGACAGAGTCCCCAGCTACTTTAGGTCTTGGGAGGTCTCACGGAAGGATATTCCCAAGCACCATCGAACCAAATAATGCCCATCCCCTTGAGACCTGATCCAATTTGTAGTCGCTGGTCTCCATTTTCGGCTAACTGGCTGTTTACTTTGAGTAGTTGTAGTAGCGCGCGCTGTGTGTAGCGTGTTCCTATGTTCAGCTATGATACACGCACCTTATAAGTAAACTCTGACATATATTTTTACCTTTCCAGCCCATTTACTAATTACGGTAAATAGAGTGTGTAGTGTGCTCTTTTTATATCATTCCACTTATACTACTGTGCTACGCTTTGCATTTAAAACACCCCTTATCAGCGTTTTTAAATAACTTCAATATGCTGTGTTAACAGCTTGTTTCTTTACCTCTGAGCCTTTAATCATGCTTCGTAGCCTTAAATTCCCTTTATAGGATATGGTGCTAGTAGACTGTTAAATCCTGTTTCCATGTACAGTATATCGCACTAGCAGCGCGTTTTACTTTTTATAGTGGCGCAACATGTGTCATAACAGCGCCTCGTAACTAAGGCTCGCTTAGTGTATAAGACATTCTCTTTAAAATAAAAGGCACCTAGTGATCTATATATCCTTGGTGTACTGATCGGTGATTATATATGATTTTAACAGTAACACCTTTAGCTCAGCTGAACCCTTAGTCACTGCATTTAGGTCTTACAGAGGCTTATCACAACCCCACTTACTATAATTTGTGAAGCTTAATCTAATAGTCTAACTTACTTTTATTGCTTTTTGACTCAATATCTAGTATTTTAGTGTAATCTGAGGAATTTAGCCTTGCTTTTGATGTTGTATCTATGTTGAACTGAAACTTTCTGGTCTGCTCAGATATGTCATACCAATTCTCAACTGCTGCTTTAGACAGTATAAATGTTTTATTCTGCTTTTGCCTGAACTAACTTTTACTAGAACTGTTGTGGATCTCTGAGTTTTTTACATGATAATGTTAAATGTATTTCATTGCTGTGATCCTGCCTGTACTAACTTCAATTAGAACTGTTGCTGAACTCTGAGTTTTTTAATCATGTATATGCTATGTGTATTTTATAGTAGTGCCTTCTGTAGACTGTGCTTGTTCTAAATCTAAAGTATCTCCATTCTCTCCTTCTTTTCTCAGCAGTAAAACCCTCCTGACCACCTTTAGGTCTGGGTTCTTGCATCCCATCCAAACCTGCAACTCTCCTCACCTAATTTAAGGAACAAAAGTTATCCCACCCTGTGGAGCCTACACGTGGAAAAATAATAGAAAGTATGACCTAGAGCTCCTGCTCTTCTTAATCTTTTTGTATTTTTTTCCCAGTGAAGTTGTAAAACCCAAGGTCAGCACTGCCAGCAGCCAGCAACTAACCCCCCCTCCTCTCAACCAACTGATCATATATTTGCCAATAATATCCCTAGCTACTTGCCTCTCACTTTAAATCATAAGCCTTGTAAGCAGCAAGTATTGACATATCCCCTGTGGTCATTAGGTGGCCCCTACTACTAGGGTTTTTCCTCTGGAAACCTCCCCTACCTAGCAAACTCTCTATCTTACCTACTGTCAGCCCCTTTCTGTTCCACTTTTCTCTTTCCACTTGCTCTGATACTTCTAGCTTCTACTTGCTCCTACCTCTTGACACCAAATATATTTACTTCCCCTTGCCTTACTTACCTTCTTTCTGAGCACTTCACTGATTGTTTTTCTCCTGGACCTTTTCTCTTCCCCCTCCGTTAGCCTCTGGCTCACTCCGCTCCCCACCCTACCCCCAATTCCCACCCACCCCCAGGGGTCCTACCTTTATCTCTAATAGGGACACACCCCTTTAAACCTCCTATCCAATCAAATCTCTACACAACTCTCTGAGTTCATTACACCTTCTCTTCTCATAATTACTCCCCCTCCCCTTTCTTAAACACTATTCCTACCACATTATATCCCTACCTCCTACCCCACCCTCTTTAATTTCTAATTTCTTTCTTTAAACTTTACTTCATCTCACTTCCTCCTACTTCTCTGCATAACTCCTTTGATACCACTATGCCCACACTATCTATACCTGCTTTACTAAGACTACTCATCTTTTTACTATTGTTATCATCTCTTGTAACTTCCTACATCATAACTTCTTACGAACACTCTCAGACTCTCTCTACTCCACTGCCCTCTAAAAGTACCTCCACATTAACAACATCTTTATCTTCATCCTATTTGCATTCACCCTCTCAGTCCATCTACCTTCTAGCCAAATATCACAGATTGGTACACTGCAAGTTCAGAAAAACCTATACCAAAAAAACAAATGACATTCACTATAATCTTAAACCAAAGATATATCCTACTCTTCTCCACTTACTACAAGATGGTGATATTCACCCCAATCCTGGTCCACATCATATTACAACCAACATAGAACAAACCCTAACTAAACCTTTATCCCTCTCTTACTCTAAACCTTCCAACTCTTTGTCTATTGCCCATCTTAATGTACGTAGTATCTGTAACAAAATTACTCAACTCCATGCCCTTCTTGAAACTGAGAAATTTGATATTTTATGCCTATCAGAAACTTGGTTAAAACCCTCAATTAAAGACATCGAAATTACCCCACCTGGTTATAGCATTATTAGGTTTGATCGCACTAATAGGAAAGGAGGCGGTGTAGCCATCCTGTATAAAGCGAAACTTAAACTGATTCCTCTAGACCTAACTCTTACTCAAAATAATTATGCTGAAGTAATTAGCTCTAAAATACAAATCAATACCAATAAAGACATTAACATCATCTGTGCATATCTCCCCCCTGGAAATAACATCAATAACCTTGAAGATATACTCTACCAACTCTCTATCAAACTTCCACAAGAAACACTAGTCCTTGGTGACTTTAATATAGATTGGCATTCCTGTAACAATGCTTACCCTACCTCACATATCAACCTCTTTGGCTTCAGACAACTTATCAATACTCCCACTAGAACCAATAAAATTATCAATAAAGCTTCTACCTTAGACTGGATCCTCACTAATACCCCCCTGCAAACCTACCAAACAGGTATTCTTCCTGACGACCTTAGTGACCACTCACTAACCTATATAATTAGAAGCAAAACCAACTTAACCTTACCCACAACCTTTAGAACCCTTCATTCAAAGAAACATTTTAACCCTGATCGGTTTCAAGCTGAACTTTTCCAATGTCATTGGGCCCCTCTAAAACATCTCCCACTCAACAAAGCAGTGGAACACTTCAACTCAACATTCTTAGCAATTCTTAATCAACACCCAAGTCGAACCATTAGAACTAAAACTAAAACTGCTCCCTGGCTAACCACAAATACTAAGCATAAAATCACCCTCAGAAATAAATCTTGGCATAGATGGCGCTCCACCAAAGTCAAATAGACCACCAAAGGTTTAGAGAGCTTAGAAACAGTACAAAAAAAGCCATTCTTACAGACAAAAGAACTATTACTTTCAACTTCAAAAACTACCAAAAGGAACCCAAAAAATTCTGGTCCAGCATCAATAGTCTGCTGACCCCCGGCCAAATAATTACACCCAACCCTCAGGATTCTGACCCTGATAATCCCACACTAACAGCCAATAACTTTAATTCCTTCTTCACCAATTCTATACAAATTCTAGCCAACCAACTATCTCCTGATACTTCTCAACTACCTCCAAATACCTTAATAAATACCATTCCTCCTTCAACTACAACCTGTATCTACCTCCTATATACAATCTCTTATCCAAAAACTTAAACCTACCACCCCTTCCGCTGATAAGCTTCCTGCTGAGTTCCTGCAACTAGCAGCAAAAGCCATTGCTTACCCTGTCTCTATCTTAATAAACAGATCAATAAAAGAAAGTAATTTCCCAGCAATCTGGAAAGTATCACATATCATTCCCCTCCATAAAGGAGGCAAATCTTACGACTTCTCCAACTATCGTCCCATAGCACTTTTATCCCCTTAGCTAAAATCATGGAAAATGCATACATAAACAACTACTCAACCATCTCCTCAATAATAGCCTTCTGGCAGACACTCAGCATGGTTTCAGACCTGCTCACAGTACTACCACAGCTCTTCTCTCCTTCACCAACACAATAAACTTAAACTGTAATAACAATAATCTTACATCTTCTCTTTTCATAGACCTATCAAAAGCCTTTGATATGGTAAATCATACACTTCTTCTGCACACACTAAAATCTCTTGCCCTGGAGCCCTCTTCCCTAACCTGGTTTTCTTCCTATCTTGAAAATCGTCAGCAAGCCGTACTCTGGAAAAATTCTCTCTCTGCTCTCCTCCCTATCTCTTTAGGAGTTCCTCAAGGGTCTATCCTAGGCCCACTTTTATTTTCTATCTTTATTAATGACCTTCAATCATCTATACCTAATACTACCTGCATACAATATGCAGATGATTCCACTATAATTTGCACTGCCTCTTCTCAAACAGAACTCCAGTTTCAAACACAATCAGCCTTCTCAACTGTTGAACAGTGGTTCTCCAATCGCTGTCTACTCCTTAACCCCAAAAAACTAAATTATTACTCTTTTCACCTACCCGTAAATCTACTTTGATAAACTTCTGTATTACTGCAACTGATAACACCATAATTTCTCCTGACTCCTCAACTAAACTTCTTGGTGTTACTATTGATAATAATCTTAACTTTGATTGTCACATCAACAACACAATAAAAGCCCTTAATAAAAGATTGGATCCCTATACAGAATAAAGTCCTTCCTCACACCTGAAACTAAGATAACCCTAGCCCAAACACATCTTATTTCTACCCTTTTGTATGCATCTCCTATTTACACTAATCTATCTAAAAGCAACCTTAAGAAACTCACTACATCTTACCACAATATTGCCCGCTTTGCCACCACATCACAATTTAGAGCTCACCACTGTCTAAACCTACAACAACTACACTGGCTGGAACTCCTAATAAACTTATTTTTCAACAACTCTTAATTGCACACAAAATTCTATACCAACCTTCTAAAACACCAGCTCTTTCCAAACTCTTGACTCCCTATATCAACCTGAAACAACTACGTTCCTCTGACAAATTACTTGTTAATATTACCAAAACTATGAACTCTGCAGGCAACTGCCTTTTTCTAACTCAGTAGGTAAAATATGGACTAATCTTCCATCTGATCTGTCCTCTTTGGTGACTCTTCCCCTATTTAAGAAACAACTTTTAATACATCTTAACAAATTCTGGCTTTGCTCTTGTACCAACCCAGACTAGCCTGTTGGCATCCTTAACTCTATCATAAACTTTTCTTATCCACTTGGATTTTATCTTCTACTTCAACTGATATATTACCCCTATTTATTGTAAATATTACATAACTCTTTTTAGCATAAAAAAAAAAAAAGTTTGTGTATTATCTACCATGGTTCAAAACTACCTTTTATATACTTTATGATCTCATACCTTATTATATTGTTTTGCTAGGATTGTTCTGATAAGTTAAAATCTATAATATTTGTATGTTCATTTTTTTTACATTTTTACCTTTGTATAATTACACTTGTACTATGTCTTCTTATGTATTTCCAATATTGTATCTAACCTCAGGAGCTTTTCTCCCCGGGCCTCCACTGAAAATGGACATTAATCCAGCTGGACTAGCCCGGTCAACAAATGTAAAATAAATAAAATAAAAAATAAAAATTTGTAAAGAGTGATAAAGGTATGTGGAGAAAACCAAATGGCCGCTGCACAAATATCGCCCAAGGATGCTCTGACATGAAAAACTGCAGAAGTTGCCACTGCTCAAAGTGAATGGGCTTTAACTGAGCATGGAAGTCGGCGCCCTTTTGACTGACAAAGAAAAGTAATTCAGTCTCTAAGCCATTTTGCCAAGGTAACCTTTGAAACTGGATTACGTAAAGACAGCGAAGAAAATGCAACAAATAATTGGTCAGACTTTCTGAAATCCTTTATTCTGTGAAGGTAAAAACGTAGTTGCCTGTAGACGTCTAGCAAATGGAGGGAACACTCCCCTTTACTGGTAAAATTAGGGAAGAAGACTGACAATTGAAATATCTGCTTCATATTAAATTCTGAAACTACCTTTGGTAAAAAGGATGGATTGGTCCTAAGGGCAACCCTATCCTTGCGAAATATTAAGTAGGGAGGTTTGCAGGATAAGGCCTGAAGTTCAGATACTCTTTTGGCAGATGGAATAGCCACTAAAAATAATGTTTTCCAAGACAAAAACTAAGTCATAAGTCACTGACGGTTCAAGGGGAGGCAAAGTAATGGAATGTAGAACTAATGTTAGATCAAGGAGGAATTATTTTTTTTAATGGAGGTCTTAACATCAGGAGTAACTTTAAAAATGCTTTGCAAAGTGTGTGTGACATTACAGATGAGCCATCAAGTCCCATATGAAAGTTTGAGACTGCTTCTAGATGAACGTTAATTGTCGATGCAGAGGAACCAGACTGATAGAGGTTAGCTAAGAAATCCAAAACGTTATGAACTGGGCTGGAATAAGGATCAAGTTCATTGTTAAAGGCTCAGTTCGCAAATTTTTCCCATTTACTTTGATAAAGTTAGCTAGTTGAAGGTTTGTGACGAGCCACAATAATTTGTCGGACATGAGAGGAAAGGGAACAATGCCTGGCAATTATGGAAATTGGAGAAGCCACACAGTGAGCTTGAGATGTTGGAGATTCGGATGAACCATGTCTTCCAGCTAAGACAGCAAATCTGGAGCTGGGTTCAGAATCCATGGTTTCTGAAGAAGGCGAGGCCAGGGGAAGGGAAACCAAACCTGTCGAGGCCAGAAGGGAACAATAAGGATTACTGAGTTTTCTATCCTCTTGGCTTTCTTTAGATACTGCGATATCAGGGGAGTTGGAGGAAAGCCATAGAGAAGACCGGGGGGGGGTCAATCGTGGAGGAGAGTGTCTCCAGGTAACTCCCCCAGACAGGGAATTAGAGTAAAGTAAGTTCTGCACTTGTTGTTCAAAGGTGAGGCAAAAAGATTGCAGCAAGGTTTACCCCACTGACGAAAAATCTTGTTCGCTAACAGGATTGTGACACCACTCGTGAGGCAAGAGAATAGTTCTGCTCAGCTTATCCACTATTATTTGCAGCTCCCCGTAATGTGCGCTGATGTGAGAAAGAGGTTGGAAAAAATAGCCCATTGTCAAACTCTGAAGGCTTCTCGACACAATGGTAAGATTTGGTTCCCCCTTGTTTGTTGATATACCAGTCCACCAACATGTTGTCGGTTTGAATTGCTACTGTCCCTAAAGAAAGGGTATCCTGGAATGCTTCCAATGCTAATAGCACTGCCCTCATCTATGGAACAGTGATGTGCAAATTGGCCTCTGGCTGGGACCACATGCGTTGGACTGTTCTTCCCAGATAATGCCCCCCCCCACCCTATCTGGGAAGCACCCATGGTTACTATGGCCTAGGGTTGGGGAAGAATGAAAGGTCGTCCCAAGAGAATCAGATCGGAGTGGAGCCACCACATAGGATCTTGTTTGCAGCAATTTGTAACCATGATTAGGTAAGACATTGGCTGGCACATCAGAGACCACTGGACTCGGTAACTATTGCAGGATTCGCACATATCTTGCTAAGAGGATAAGAGTTACTGCCGCTACCATTAAGCCTAATGCTTTTAAGACTAATTTTGATGGAAATCTTTTGTTTCTTAGAATATGTCTAACTTGGGATCTGATGCATTGTAGTCTTTCTGGATGAAGAGAAGCAATTCCTGTAACAGTGTCTAAGCAGGCTCCGATGAAATCTAACTGCTGAGAAGGTTGTAAGCTTGACTTTTTGAAATTTATTGTTACACCTAGAGATGCATAGAGGTGCAGAGTGTAATCTCTTGCCCGTTCTAACTGACACCTGGTGGTAGCAATGAGGAGCCAGTTGTCGAGGTATGGAAAAACTCAAAAGTCCTGCAGCCTGAGATGAGCTACAACCACTCCCATGAATTTGGTGAACACCTTGGGGTTGTGGTGAGTCCAAAGGGCAGTGCTCTGAATTGGAAATGAATGGCTCCCAGCAAGAAGTGCAGGAGCCTCCTGGAGCATTTGTCCATTTTTATATGGTAATACGTGCCCTGGAGGTCTATACAGCACATCCAATTGCCTTTTTCCAAGAATGGAAGTATCGACTGTACATAGACCATCCGGAATATGGTTCACTGAACTGCCTGCGATCCAAGATGGATCTCCAGTCCCGTTTTTTTTTTTTGGGCACTACAAAGAACCTTAAGTAAAACCTGGATCCTGTTTAGTCTGGTGAGACTTTTTGGAGGACTCTTTTGTTGAGCAGTTTTTGAATTTCTGGGACTGCTGCTTCCCTGTGACTGTGTGGGACGTCCAGGAGTTTTTTTCTGGGTGATTTGGGGTAATGAAAGTGGGATTTCGTAACCTCTGGATATTATTCTCTGCACCCATTTGTCCATAGTTAATAGTTGCCAGGTAGATTGGTGCAGAGAAAGTTGCCTCCCCTCCCCGACTGCATTCAGAGGAAGGCAATTGGGCCAATGGTCAGGGGTGCTGACAGGAAGTACCAGAGAAAGATTCTCTGGACCCATGGTTTTGCGGTCCACTTCTGCATCTGAGGTGGTGCCTTCCATTACTTCCCCCTCTGCCCCAGGGAAAGTCTTTGCCATGTGAATCCTGGAAAGGCCCTTTGGATTTTTTAAACCATATAGTCTCCCACTTCTCTGGTTCCTAAAGTAAAGCCACTGGGGAGTGAAGAAACATACACCAATGGCAGAAAGGGTCTTGCCACCTTTTTCACATCTGGCTAGTGTGTCTGACGAAATTACGCTTTAAATGGCTCCCAAAAGTGCATCCAGGAGTGCCTTCTAATGGCTATGCCTGAACCTGTTGCTCCCATTGCTCTAGTCATCTCTTCAGCTGCATGAGCAATCAGCCTCATGGACAAGTTAGAAATCACATCAAGGGTTGCTAGCTAAGAACTAACTTTGTCTTGTACCCCTATAGCCACAGCTCCTGAGAGGGTATCCGAGAGCTCCTTGATCAGATCCCTCTGTAACCTTGTAAAGTGCACCATATAACTCAAGGACCTGAATGCAAACGTCGTTGAAGCATAAACATGCTTTCCAAAGTCCCAGACTCCTTGTTAGGGGGATGGATAGTCGGACTATCTTCAGCAAGTACCTTCTTTGCGGCTGCCGCTATCACCATCGTGTTAACAGGTATACCTTTGGACCAGCGTGGCTTGTCCTTAGGGGTTGAGAGGATTCGATCAGGCCTCTTGGGGATAGGCTAGATGGAGTTGGGCATCTTCCATGACCGCTGAGCGATCAGTTTAATAAGATCATCAGCAGGCTGAGAGATTCAAGAAGTAGAGGGTTGGGCACGAAAAGCCTCCAGGTACACAGACTTCAACGAGGAAGCCTGGATGGAAGACCAGCCAACCCTCTGTTTCAGGATTTCTAGGATTTCACCAAAGGACTCATCAAGGGTGACTTGGGGGAACCTTCCCCTTCATCAAAATCTGTATCTTCGGTGAAAGACCCCTCCAGGGAGTAAAGGTGCTTCCTCTTGAACTTCTTCACAGGTACTTCCTCGAGGGGATGTTCTGGGGAAGTGTCCAAAGAAGAAACGACTAAAGTGGGTCTTTCCTGGGACTTCTGTGCCCTCTGTCCTGGGGATGAGAAAGATGGCAGCTCAGGTCGAGATGTGGAAATTTGTCCTGACAGGGATGGCAAAGACAGAGTCCCCAATGGACAAAGCCTACTCCTTGATCCGGAAGGCCAGCTCCCCCCTTGTAAAGGGATGGGAGCCCAGAAATGAACCAGAGTCCTTCGAAACCAGGGTCACACCCCGCACCGAGGAGGCAACCCCCGAAACAGAAGCCTGGGTCGATCCTACAAAGGCAAAACAACCAAGGGACATGGATGGCTCCAAAAAGTTAAGGAAACCAGTCCATGCACCTTGGACCCGACCAGAGAAGATCGACCCTGGGAGACCTCTGGTGCCAAAGGGCCAGAAGAACTCAAGTTGGCTCTCGATGCCAGAGACAAAGCTGCTACCGGAAACGAGGCAGCCAGTGCCAGGAGTGTAGGAACAGAGGGCCCCAAAGTCTTGATACGAGATGGAGGAGGAAATGGTGTCATAGACAAAGAGGTTCCAGCGCCGGGGTGGCTAGGAAAATACAGTTGTGTACACCTACCATAAATGTAGATGTTAGAGTGTCTTCACTGTTGCAGTCATGACTGTGGGGTTCTCCCCTGCCGGCAGGCAGCCTTCGGTCGGCCAGAATCCCAAAGTCAGGGTCCAGCGTCGACTGTTCAACCATGCTCCCTGACGTCAGAGCGCCAGGAGTATAAAGCTGACAGCCGACGCCATCTTCTCCAGTTTTTCTTGCCCCAGATGTCAGGAGTCCCAAAATAAAAAAAGGTCCCATAACCTTTGCAAATACACCTCAGAAGAATGGTGGAAAAAGGAAATACACAAAAGTAAAAATAAGAGGGGACAGGAGGGAGGGAAACCCAGACTGCAACAGTGAAGACACTCGAACATCTACATTTATGGTAGGTGTACACAACTGTGCTATGTTCATCGTGTTTCACTGTTGCAGTCATGACTGTAGGGTAGAATCCCAAAGCTGAAAGAAAGGGAGGTGGTCATAAAGAGGAAGGGGAGGCTAAAAGGCCCTGCAAGACTGCAGAAGCAAAGCCTGCCCTAGACTTAGAGTAGAGAGGTAGATTGTAGTGCTTAGAAAATGTATGCACTGAACTCCAAGTTGCAGCTTCCAAAATGTCCTTGGTAGGAACTCCCCTGAGGAAGGCCGCAGAAGTGGCAGCAGCTCTGGTGGAATGAGTCTGTATACTCCCTGGGATTTGCTTTCCATGGTGAGAATAACAAAATCTGATTCCATGAGCAATCCATTTAGAAATGGTCTGTTTTGAAATGGCTTTACCTTGGGAACTTGAAGCAAAAGAAACAAACAATTGATCTTATATTTTGATGTCCTTGGTTCTGTTCAGGTAAAAACATAGCTGTCTGTGTACATCCAAGGAATGTAAGATCCTTTCCCCTTTATTTTGAGGAGTGGGGAAAAAGGTTGGCAAGTGTATAGTTTGATTTAAAGCCACCTTTGAAACCACCTTCGGCATGAAGGTAGGATTAGTCCTCAAAGATACCCTGTCTTGATGAAAAATAATACAAGGTTCCACAGCCATAAGAGCTTGTAACTCTGAAACTCTCCTGGCAGAGGTTAGGGCTAACAGGATGGCTGTCTTCCAAGATAAAAACTTGATGTCAGAAGAGGCAGCAGGCTCAAAAGGAGGCAAGGTTAGTTCTTCCAAAACATAGTTGAGATCCCAAGCAGGAATAGGAGGAGATCAAGGAGGTCTTAAGTTCTTAGCTCCTCTGAGAAACTGTCGCATGAGCTGGTGGGAAAAGATGGAAGGGTCTGTATTATAATGAGCAGAAATAGCAGAGGCATACTGTCGCATGAGCTGGTGGGAAAAGATGGAAGGGTCTGTATTATAATGAGCAGAAATAGCAGAGGCATACATCTTGATGGAAGAGAAAGAGAGACCCTTATGTAAGAGATCTGTCAAGTAAAGTAGAATTAAAGTAATGTTAGGAAGAAGAGGATCAGAATCCTGAGCCTGCATCCAGGAACAAAATCTTTTCCATTTTCCTGCATAAGATTTTCTAGTGCTAGGACGTCTGGCTTCTAAAATGACATCTATAACCTGCTTGGGCAGTACAGAAGAAATCAAAGGCCCTACATTAACCAGGCTGCCAAGCTGAGAGTTCTGACAAGAGAGTGTAGAATCTGACCCTGATGTTGGAACAGAAGGTTCTGAGACTGAGGTAAAACCCAAGGGGGCTCCAGGCATAGGTTTTTTAGAGTTGGATACCAAAACTGCTGAGGCCAATTTGAAGCCAGCAAAATTATCCTCTTGGGCTTGTCCTGTTTTATCTTCAATAAAACCCGTGGAAGAAGAGGAAGAGGCGGAAAGGCATATCCCGAGAGGTTCCTCCAACTGAATGACAGGGCGTCCACTTTCCAAGCTTCTCTGTGGAAAGTCCTGGTGCAAAAAGTCTGTAGTTGATGATTTAGATGGGATGCAAAGAGGTCTATGCGAGGACATCCCCAGACTGCTGTTATCATCCTGAATATTTTGGTGTCCAGCATCCACTCGTGGATCCGAAAGATTTCTGCTCAGACTGTCTGCCAGGAAATTTTGTTTCCCTGGTAGGAACTGAGCTTGAAGATCCAGATTGCAAGCTAGAGCTGTGTTCCATAGATCCATGGCTAGTCTGCAAAGGTGGGTAGGAATGAGATCCTCCTTGCTTGTTTATATACCACATAACTGTGGTGTTGTCTGTCCGTATTAACAGTTGTCCTGGTTGTAAAAGATTCCTGAAGGCCAATAGAGCTTTCTGAATGGCTAACATTTCCTTTAAATTGATATGCAGGTGCTTCCGATCCTTTGTCCAAAGGCCCTGCAAACAATTGCCCTGAAAATGGGCTCCCCAAGCATAATCCGAGGCGTCCGTGGTTAGAATCTGAGAGGCAGGAGGCAGACGGAAGGGCTTCCCTTTGTTTATAGCACATGCCCTGGACCACCAAAGAAATTCCTTTTGAAGGCAAGGAAGGACGGAGATCAGTATGTCTAAACTGTGGCAATGCTGAGACCATACACGTTTTAGGTACCACTGTATTTTCCTCATGTGTAGACTTGCATATGGTACGAGAAGGATGCAGGAGGCCATGTAACCCAAAGCCTGCAGGAATTTCCTTGCAGATAAATGAGTTAAAGTTGCCAAGGTTCTGAAAGTTGAAGCCAGCTGTAACTGTTTTTCGGATGTCAGAAATGCCATCTGGGTTGTGGTGTTTAGAAGCGCACCCAGAAAAGTTATCTGTTGTGACGGTGTTAAATTTGACTTTTTTATGTTTACAGAGAATCCCAGGAACTTGAGGAGGTTCTGTACAAATTCTAGATGCTGGAGTAAGACATCCTTGCTGTCTGCCTGAATTAGACAATCGTCCAGATAAGGGTAAATTTGAATTCCCTTGAGTCTGCAGTAAGCTACTACTGGAGCCAGGCATTTGGTGAAGACCCTGGGTGCAGTAGATAATCCAAAGGGCAGCACAGAGAATTGAAAGTGCCTCGATCCGGCTTTGAACCTGAGGTATATTCTGCGATCCTGCCTGATGGGAATGTGTAAATATGCCTCCTTTAAATCCAAAGTTACCATCCATGCATTTTTGGACAGCATTGGAAATAGCTGCTGTAGAGTAAGCATCTTGAATTTTGGAATCTCTAGAAAGGTGTTCAAGACCGACAGATCCAGAATGGGTCTCCATGAGTTTTGCTTCCTTGGGACTAGAAAAAGCCTTGCATAAAAACCTTTTCCCATTTCTGAAAGAGGAACCAGTTCTATGGCATTCATAGCCAAAAGAGCTTCCACCTGGTTTAAGGCCTCCTTCCATTGATGCTTTGGAAGGTCTGGCCATCTGCTTGGCCTTGGCAAGGTATGAAAATGGAATTTGTAACCTCTTAAAACCACATCCAAAACCCACTTGTCTTGGGTTGAGTCCAATTTTGATAAAAAAGAGAGAGTTTTCCTCTGAGAGGGGCTTCCAGGCAAGACGTTCCTGTAACCCAACAGAGCGAGTCATTGAGTTTATTTCCTTTGAGTTTGTGACCTGTCCTCTCCTCGCCTAGGGGTAGAAGCAGTCCACTGTCTTGGTCTATAAGCAGCTTGCGTTTGAGGCCTCTCTCTGGAATGTCTATATCTACCCCTCTGAGGCCCGTCAGAAGCGGGAAAGGACCAATTTTTAGAAGGCCAATTCCTGCTAAATCTAGGAGGCTGTACTTGTAAGAAATCTTTTAACTGTTTGCATGGATTTCGCCTTATCCTCCATCTTTTTAATTACCTCTTCAGCTTTAGATCCAAACAAAACATTATGCTGAACAGGAGCATCCAATAATTTAGCCTTTATTTGTTCAGGTAAATTTTGTTCCTTTAGCCATGCATGCCTTCTAAGGACTGTGCCAGAGGCCGCAGCCCTACAAGAAGCCACCAAGGCATCAAATCCACAGTGTAAACCATGCTTCCCAACTTGTTCAGTGGCGTGCAATAAGTCATGTAATTCCTTATCATCTGCACAGGCAGAAATGGAAGTAAGCTTCTGTTTTAAGACAGACAATAGAAATTGCTGGTATTTAAACATATGAAACCGACAGTTTAAAGCCCTAATGGACAAAGTAGCAGAAGTGTACACCTTTTTGCCCCATCTTTCTAAGGATCGAGAATCCTTTTCAGTAGGAATAGGATTTTTGGCAGAAGCGGCCTTAACTCCCTTGGGACCCTGAGAAATGGTTTCAGGGTCAGCAGAAGGGTTCTTGTATAAAAACTGATGGGAATCAGGAACCCTGTAATATCTATCAGGCTTAACAGGAGCAGGAGGAAAAGAATCAGGGATTAAGTTAGCCTCCGAAAAGGCATCATCCACAATATCCAAAACAGGAGGAATAGCCAGGGGTCTATGTTGGGGAAGAAGAAGAAATTCCCTCAGTCTTTTCTTGGATTCCGAAAACTCCTGTCCTTCCCAATGGAAATGTTCCCTCATTTCATGCAAAGTTTCCCCAAATGAGAAATCCTCAGGGGGAGAAGCAGAAGGAATGGATTCTTCAGCATCAGAATCCTCATAAGGGGGGAAAGAATATTCCTGATCAGAAGAAGAAACTGAGGAAACAGAAGCCTGATCAGAGGAATCATAAGAAACATCCTGCCTTGGCCTTTTGTCTGGAGGGGGATGAGAACCCCTAATCATAGTAATTAAATCCTCCACCATCTTGAGTAACTGTTTCTGTGACTTAGGAGCCAGTTCAGAAGAGGTCTGTGTTGAAGTATTTGATTTTGAAGGAGTCTTTGCCTTTGTCTTTGCCTTTATTAGTAGCCGAGTAGGCCTGAAAACCCCTTCGGAAGCCGGTACCTGCACAGCGGCTCCGGACCCATCCGAAGGAGCATTGTCCGAAGGTCCTGTAACAGAAATATTTAAAGGCCTGGTTGGCTCCTCATGAGAGTCCGTTTCGGCCGTAGGTTCTGAAATGGCCGACGACAGGGGCTGCAAAAGCACCTCACTGACGACGGCCGAACCTGAAGCTGGCTCCGCTTGTGCGCTATCATCAGATTTGGACCTCGGAGGCCTGTCTTTATCCTTGCGACGCTTGTGAACTCCGGTAGCCGGGACTGTATCCGACGACATTTTGTAGTTAAAGCGCCTACCGAAGTAATGAAAAGCAAAATCGTACCTTCGCTTAATTGTACGTTGATTGAATCTAGCACAAACCCGACAACTAGCTACGTCGTGGTCAGGGTCCAAGCAAGGAATACAGTAAGAATGAAAATCCTTATGAGGTATTTGCTTCCCACATGAAATACAATTATTAACTTTTTCTGACATCGGAGTGGAGCAAGAAAAAGTTTCAACGGGTACTTAGCTGTGAGTGGAGAAGAAACTCTTCGGACCGAAGTATATCAGTAAAATTCGTCAGGAGTCAGCCGACCGGCACTTGCGAACTGCTATCACCGCACGGCAAGAAAGACTGGAGAAGATGGCGTCGGCTGTCAGCTTTATACTCCTGGCGCTCTGACGTCAGGGAGCATGGTTGAACAGCCGACGCCGGACCCAGACTTTGGGATTCTGGCCGACTGAGGGCTGCATGCCAGCAGGGGAGAACCCCACAGTCATGACTGCAACAGTGAAACACGATGAACATCTGAATACATTCCCCTTGCCTCTAGCAGCTGATCCACCAGTTTCATGATGTCAGCCTCGGACAGACTCTTAGTGGACCAAACTGATACTGTAGATGGAGACCTAGTGGGTCTGACATCGAGGAAGGGACTAGGAGGTGTGTCTATATGAGGAGTACACAGATTTAGGTACCGAGATGAATTTTAGTTTGTCTGGTGATGATGAAGTCAAGGAAGCCAGTGTTGACGCTGAAGATTCAAAATGTCCAGTGCCAAGTACTGATTTCGGTGCCAAGGAAGTGGTTGTCACTGAGGAATGTTTTGGTACCTTCTTTGTTGGTTCTGAAACACTGGGTACCGAAGAAGGAAGTTTCCTAGAGGATAAAGACGAACTGGCTTCAGTCTTTGACCCAGAAATGGCCTCCTCAAACGTCGATTTCAGAAGTCCTTTTAAGACCAATTTGCTTTTATGCTCTGTGTGAGTCCTCGTAGAGAAACCATGACAAATAGAGCAACTCTCTTGTAAATGAACTTTTCCTAGGCAGTACACACACACAAAGTATGTGCATCTGAATTAGGCATTTTGCCCTGACACTTCTCAAACCTCTTAAAACTTGAAGTGCCCTTGGATTTAACAGGTGAATCTCCTTTCCCTTCCCTTCCTTATCAGTCACAGAGTCATACAGTGATAAGAGCACTTTTGGCTGACATCAAAGAGTGAAACAATACTAATTTCATGAACTTTAATCGTACTTCGACTTAGGAATGGGGTCCATTCCGGTCATGGTATTAGAAACCCAAAAGATTTGCAGAAATTTAAAAAAAAAAACTTTCTTTTAATAGAAAGGGTTAAAGGAAAAGAAGTACCAACTTCGGAATTAGAGAATACCTCGAAAGGTAAAAAGGGGAAAAGAGGGAGTACCAACAATGGTACTTGGACAGGAACTACCAACGGTAGAAGAGAAATAAATAAAAAGGACATTCAGACTGTACAGAGAAATTTGAAGTAAAACTTTAAAGAAAAACTCACTGAAAAATAGGCAAAGCTCAGGAGCAGTAGAAACACGTCTGACACATGAAGTGGCAAATGAGATCTGAGGTAATTTACAGAGGAGCATTATGGACAGAGCCTAGCTCGAGAGTTTGGAGGGGGCAAGCTGAAGTAAATGACTGAGTCGGTTCAGAATAAAGCTCACAGTCAAAGACTGAGCGAAGACTGACAAAATCAGATGGTAGTGTTTTCACGTTAAAAACACTTAGACCATACCCTGAACATAATTTATAAATTTTTTTCTCACAAAAATTTCAAGTAAACATTAAAATGTTTTCACCAAAAGTACATAATACAATAACCACAGACTTCCAAATGATGGAAAAGTTCCTTGAGAGTCTAAAAAAAATTAAATTCCCAGCATAAACTGTTTTATACAAAAAAAGGACTGGTTTAGTCATATAATAAATTATGGAAGTTTTTTTAGCCCCCCCCCCTCCCAAAAGGGCTGTTATCTGCCCAGCAATGGAGAAACCCTAGGCCGACAGTCGATTAAAAGCCCACAAGAGGAGCACTCTTCAGTGTTAGGAAAGCTCTGAGAAGGACTGGTGCCCAGACTGCTGACTTTATCCAGCTTTGCTCTAGTGCTCAGCAGTCTAAGCATGTGGATGGTGCCTTTAAGTTTTGGTAGCTGGCCAGCTGTTATATCCTATGTAGGATACAACCCATACAGCTAAGGCTACTGCAGCAAAGATCAACTGATGAAGGTCAATTAAAACTACTCCATTAAATGATAGCCATACAACACCACATACAAGTATGCCTTAGTCTTCATAATCTATGAGTGACCTACTGACACTGCAGCATCATAACAGACCTGTGAACGCAAATCAACTATTATTCCTACTGCTTCTTCTACACCTCTACCCAACCCACCCTGTTGCTAGTCTAACTTTTCTTTCTCCTATGTCTAGAGCAAAGTCCTCCCTCCTCACATGTTTTTCTGCTCTAAAACACTTACTTTCTTTGGTCCCTGCAGGTCTCATTAACCACCTTTCTACTTCTCAAACAAAACCTCAGTTGTTAGGGTCTTGCTGTTTAATCACTTCACAACTTCACATTGCTACAATCCTTAATATTTCTCTGTAGATTTTGACAAGGCTAAATACACATATGGATAATTTATCTCTTAACATGCACACACTTGATGTGACTTTATTTACACTGTACTGTGCATGTAAACTTGACCGGATCTTTTTCTCACATGAACACCTCTGAATACAGCCTCAGTCAAGCACGAACTTTAAGGTTAAGATATGTGAAAAAAAAAGAAGTTCTGCCTACAGAAGTCCTCACCTGCTAGTAGTGTACATTAACCTATCTGCCAAATGCAAGGTAAGGGAACAGTGCTCCACTTTTACAGAACAAGACAGACTTTGGATACATGTTGGATCGATCAACAGAAAGCACTTCATAAAGAGCTGAAAGAACACAAACAAAACTTTCACCAAACTGTGGAGGAACCTTTTTTGTAGGGGGCAAGCTTCCCAAGCACCACCATATGTGGGGAAGAACCCCCTATACCCTCTGAACTTAAATATACCTACTCAGAGGTCACACAACAATAGAGAAAAAATCCTCCACTATTGGGCAAAATTTTCTTTGTTCATTCATGTTCTATTGTGCAGCACTCAATAAAATATTACAGGCATCCTAGATCTTGAATATTCCAGGTAAACACAGGCATCTTCTAAAGGTTTTTATTTTTTTAGAATATTTTTTAACACATTTCCTATATCTTTAACCAGTGTTCGTTTTCTCATTTTTTCCCCTCTAAAACCATTTTGCACCTCAATGAAAACTGTTCTCTCTCTCACATAGAGCTCTGTCACCTCCATGTATGTTCTCCATCTGATTCACACTGCCAAGCTTGTCCTTTCTACCTTCTGTGGCTTTTCCCTAGCCACTTTAGAATCTGCACTTCAGCAGCCATTTTTTTGTGATTTACATGCTTACTTGGCGCTCACTTGCTCTAGGTTTACTGTTCCTCCCAGTGTTCATGTAGGGACAACAAAAGGTGTAATTCTTCATGGGTTCTCTAAAATTCAGACACCTTGACACTTAGTGGGAACATTCAGTTACAGAAATTAAGTAAATAAGCAAACATTTTTTCTCTAGGATGCATAACAGAGATTGCATATTGATTAACGTAATTTATTTTACAAAACAGTTAAATTATTGACAGCTGAACAGCAGCATCCGTTTCTATCTTTCGCAGCACAACATTCCCTGTACCTCCACAGCCCTTGTTCCTGTCCAGATTACTAGAAAATTTGAAAATCTGTTATTAAGCCATAGGAAAAAAAAACTTACTTACTTGTCAGGTCACAACTCATTAATTTTTCTTTTTCAGTTTGTTTGTACTAATAAACAGAAGAACATCAAGCACTCCCACCTTTATGTAACCACTCAAGGACTTCACTATCAATTAGCCTGTACTCCAAGAATGAATACAAAGGATCAGCTGAGACCTTTTCAGAGTAGATATACCACAGAATAGAATTAAATGTTAATAAGGTCTCCATTTAAAGACTTGTTTCCTGTGTTTGGCACAGGAATGGATGCACTACTGAAGCTAAAACAGTCACACAAAAAGAAAAGAATGTTTAGAATGTCACTGCCAACCTCAAAAAACAGTAGAAGGGAACCTTTAATTTCCTCATGGAAAAACAAACCTGAGGTCAGAGTCACCTTTAAAACTAATGTAGATGACAAGGTGGAAATACGAAGCTGCACAAAAGAGGTTTGCTGGCAGGTATGAGCAACTAACTTAAAAGATGAAAGACAAATCTAGAAACTGTGGAACTGATTAAGACAAGAAATTACAACTTTTAAAATGAGACAGAACAAAATAAGACTAAGAACAACCTCTGTCCATGTAACATATTGGTACCTGTATGAAAGTCCCAAATCTCAGTTTTCTTCAAATTTGCTAGAAATATTTTACAAAATCAGTGCTTGCTTTCCCTCAGCAGAAAAAAGATGCCTGCTTGCATGTTTCTTTACTTTTTTCACTCTTGTCCTCACTCTTCAGTTATAAGCATCTTTTGTTTTTAAAATAAGAGTCTTTCTTACTTATATTAAATACTTCAAGGGGTCTACTATGTACCTCCCTTCCTGAAAGAAAACCTCTCCATGAAGATCCTAAAGTAAACTATGCATTTTTTTTGTGTGCTTACTCTGCACCATTTCCACTCTTTGTCCTCCCGTGGCTGTGGTCTCCAGCACACTGCACAATACTTATGATGTACTTATTGAGTAGCTGCACTGCATCGGTAACCCACGTCCCTTATTTTATGCTGGCTTTACCTGCTCACTATGATCACAACTTTGACAGCTTTTAGAAACAAGACACAGTCAGCAGAATGATGCAAAGCAAAGACCATAAGCATACATCTGATGTTGTAAATCTTTGTTCATTAATTACTATTAGGACCTCGGTTCCGTCCTTGGAACAGATATGGCCATTTCCAGGCTCGCACCAGCCAAATACTCTCAGCTAAGCCTTACCCATAATGCCCCTCTCCTAGTTACTCCAGATCTCGTTTGCCACATTCCTAGTCAGATGTGCTAGCCATCCCTCTCAAAGCCAAGTAGAAAATTGTTATTTTTTTAAGACAGTTTCTCTTCAAAACTGTTTATTTTTTAGTCAAGTTAGCGTTTTCTCACTGTCGCCTATAACCTAATTCTATTCCCTACCCTTTACCTTGGTAATTTAATTTCTACCATTTTTGGTACTGTCCCTCTCTCCTGCCTCTGACAGGCCCTTCCTTACCACTTGTGGTATTTTTTAAATACCATCTCTGGTATTCTCTCCTTTTTTCTTTCCCTTCTTTTTCTATGGGATAGCCTTGTTGCCTTACTATGTCAGACAAAACTAAGTTGGGGTTTAAACAGTGTGACAAGTGTAAGATGCCTAACCCGGATACACATGCTCGTTGTGTCTACTGTTTGGATGTGGATCACATTAAAGTCGACTGTGACATTTATGCTAGTTTTAGTAATCGTACACTAGCAGAACGTAAAAATAAACTTTTTTTAAAAGGTTTACTCAAGACACCTTTTTCGGAAGCTCTATCAGGGTCGGAGGTTTCACCCCCTCCAAAGACCAAAATACATAAGGAAAAACGGAGTCACTCGGTTCCTGCATCTCCGTCAGTTATGGAACCGAGTCAGCTCCATGTTTCGCCGGCGCCCTCGGTGCAGACCTCTTTGGCACCAGGCTCTGTGTCTTCTCCCTCAGTGCCGTCCATGATATTCACCCCTATTTTGGTTCCAACCTTGGCACCACTGACTTCGGTGCCGTCCTTGGATCCATTGGCTCCGATAACTGTACCTGCTTCGGCACCATCCCCGACCACGGTGCCGACAGTTTCTTTGGCTCCATCGGCTCCAAAACTCAAATACCTGCCAAGAACAAGATACTCTCCAACTTACGGCCCTTTTTTGAGGCAGAGGTTTAGCCCCTTTCTAGAAAGACCTGGTTCTCCTTCAGCAGCCTCCTTTAGCTCCACCAGGAGTTTTTCTGAATTAGACCTAGTGTGGGTTGTAGACCAGCTTCTGGCAGCTAGGGGATTGCCCATTCCAGCTAGACCTTCCATCCCTCTTGGCTTGGAATCTTTTACTACATCTTCCCCTGTTTATCCTCCTCCAGCCTCTACCCAGATCCCAGATATCTCGGTACTGATGTCCACACCAGTGCATACTGTCTCGGCTCCGACAGCAGTGTTTCCCCTGTTGGCACTGTCCACCCTTGCTGCATCGGCTCTCTCGGAACAGTGCTTGGACCGTCTGTATCTTGGTACCTAGCTTGGCACCTGTTTTCTCCCTGGCACCATGTATGTCCACGGCTCCAATGGCTTCCAGTTCTCTCGGTGCTCCTCAGGGCGGGGTGTGACCCTGGTTCCAGGATGTCCCTCATCGGGTGGGCCTGCTGTCCAGGTGGTGGATAGGGTCCTTCAGTCCGAATGCTCGCAGTCAGCACCAATGACATCAGTATCTGTACCCCCATCAGCATGCACCTCTCCCAACCCTCTGTTTTGGGACCCCGGGCATGGGAGTCACAAGAACCACCTTTGAAGGGAAAACCTTCTCTGGAGTCGTCCTCAGAAGATCCCCACTGGGGAGCCACCCTGGAAGAAACATGCAAGAGGAAGCACCTAGATTCCCCGTAGAAATCTATCACCAAAGACACTGACTGTGATGAGAGGGAAGAGTCCCCACAGTCTCCCCCAGATGACGTCTCATTCGGAGACATTCTCGAAATCCTCAAGTAGCAGGGAGACTGGAAGTCCTCTAACCCTTCTTCTGAGGAATCTGTGTTCTTGCAGGCTTTCTGTGCCCGGCCATATATTTCCTGGATGACTCCACCGTCAGATGATCTTGTTAAACTCACTGTGCAGCATGCCTGGAAGGCCTCAGACAATGTAAAACCTGTCCCCCAGAGGCCTGACAAAATTTTATCTACACCTGAAGACCAGCCCCACTGGTCCAAGCAGTTGAAAGTTGATTCTATGGTCGTGGTGGCGGCCATCAAGATGGAACTGGCAGAAGAGAGTGGCACTGTCCATCCTCCAAACAGGGAGTCCTGGACCATGGACAGACTAGGGAAGCGGACCTATACTTCAGCAACTTTCGCCATTCAGTCGCTGAGCTATCTGGCACACTTTACTTGCCTCCAAAGAGACCTAATTTCTGAAATGTCTTCCTCTTTCGTGGGGGTACTGCCTGATAAGGTGCATGATACTGTCTCCTCACAGCTAGCTACCCTTGAATCCATCTCAAACTTCTTGATGCATCTGATATCTCACACCACCGAGGGGGCAGCTCGAGCTGCCGCATCAGGCATGTCATGAGATGTAATGCTTGGATGCGGTTGTGCGACTTCGCAGACCCCTTTAAATCTTCCTTTGTCAATGCACCTGTCGACGAATCTGTACTTTTTGGACCCAAAGTACGAGACACACTTGCATGTTGCGAGAACGATGGAAAACCTTGTCTGCTGTGGGCATACGCTTTTCCATCCCCCAGAGGTCCTACTCCAGAAACCAGAAGGGAGGAAAAATGTGGTTCAAGAAATCCCAAGGATCTTTTCGTGACACTCGTGGTGAACAATCCCCCGGGGCAAAGGGGCAACTCATATGGAAGGCGCCTCTTTTGGGGTAGAGGGGGTCCGCATAAAGTACAGTTGTGTACACTTACCATAAATGTAGCTGTTTGAGTGTATTCACTGTTGCAGTCATAACATTTGGGTTATCTGCTTGCAGTAGCCCTCAGTCGGCCAGATTATCAAAGTCTTGGGTACTGCGTCGGTTGCTGTCATCTTCCATGACGTCAGGTAGTCAGGGGTATAAAGCATGCAGCCGATGCCATTACATCAGTTTTTCTTGCCCCAGATGTCAGGTGCCCCCATAATGGGAAGCAATTATACACAAGGTTACACCTCCAACAAAAAAGCAGATACACCAAAAAGCTTTTAAGCATAGTAAACAAGAACAGAGGTATAGTCAATAGAAGTCAGGGGGCTGAAGGGTAACCAGGACCGCAACAGTGAATACACTCTAACATATACATTTATGGTAAGTGTACACAACTGTACTACGTTATTCATGTTTCACTGATGCAGTCATCACATTTGGGTAGATTCCCAAAGCTAAGGATGGGAGGAGGAATTTAGATAGCATTAGGACCAGCTATAAGGTCCTGCAAGACTGCAGTGGGAAAACCAGCTCTGGATTTAGAGAAAATTGGCAAATGGTAATGCTTGGTGAAAGTATGTACAGAACTCCAGGTAGCAGCTTCTAGGATGTCCCTGGTAGGGACACCACTGAGAAAGACTGTAGAGGTAGATGCAGCCCTGGTTGAGTGTGGTCTTATCCCCTGTGGGATAGGTTTTCCGTGGTGTTTATAGCAGAAATTAATGTAATGGCCTATCCATTTAGAAATGGTTTGTTTTGAAATGGCCTTCCCCTCTGCCCCTGCAGCAAATGTCACCAGCAGTTGTTCAGATTTCCTTTGGGGTTTAGTCCTGTCCAAGTAAAATCTAAGTTGTCTGTGAACATCTAAGGAGTGCAGTATCCGTTCTCCTTTATTCTGTAGATTAGAAAAGAAGGTTGGCAAATGAATGGACTGATTAAGAGCCACACTGGATACTACCTTTGGCATGAAGGAGGGATTAGTCCTGAGGGACACCCCGTCCGCATGAAAGATGATGAAAGGTTCCACTGCCATAAGGGCCTGTAATTTAGACACCCTTCTTGCTGAAGTGATTGCTAAAAGGAAGGCAGTTTTTCAAGAGAGAAATTTTAACTCTGCACTTGCAGCTGGTTCAAAAGGAGGTAGAGTGAGTTTTTCCAATACAAAGTTAAGGTCCCAGGCTGGAGTTGGGGCTCTCCTGGATGGTCTTAAGTTTTTGGCCACTCTGACGAACTGCTTGAGCAGTGGATGAGAGAAGAGGGGTGGTTCTGTGTTGTAATGAGCTGAAATGGCTGAGGCATGAATTCTGATGGAGGAAAAGGAATGGCCCTTGTGAAGCATCTCAGTTAAGTATAAAAGAATCAGAGGTAAATTGGGCGCTGCTGTGCCCATCCACTGAGTATGGTTCCAGGAACAGAATCTTTTCCATTTTTCATCATAAGATCTTCTAATACTAGGCCTCCTTGCCTCCAGAATGACACCAAACACCTGTTTAGTGAGGGATGGTAACGGAGAGATCAGGTAATTAGCCAGGCTGCCAGGTTCAGTGTTTGAAGCTGAGGATGCAGATCTGGCCCTCCTGCTGGGGCAGCAGGGTAGGGGTCGGAGGCAGGTGCCATGGTGCCAGCAGTGACACACTTCGCAAGAGGGGGTACACCAGTGTTGGTGTGGCCAGTCTGGTGCAATCAGTATCATCCTTGGTTTGTCCAGTTTGATCTTTAGTAGTACTTTGGAGAGGAGAGGCAGAGGAGGAAAAGCATAAACTGATAGATTTTTCCAGTTGAAGGACAGGGCATCCAATTTCCAAGCTTGTTTGTGGGGAATCCTTGTGCAGAATTTGTCCAATTGGTAGTTCTGGGGGGAGGCAAACAGGTCTATATCTGGGCTCCCCCATTTGTTTATCAACATGTTGAAAGTCTTTGGTTCCAGTTTCCACTCATTTGGGTATATGAGATTTCAGCTTAGTTCGTCTACCAGTGTATTTAGCTTTCCTGGCAGGAATTGAGCCTGTAGATGCACATGGTAGCTTAAGGCTGTGTTCACAGAGCCATGGCTAGTCTGCAGAGGGGGTATGAATGAGTACCCCCCTGCTTGTTTATGTACCACATAACAGTGGTGTTGTCCGTCTATACCATTAAATGTCCTGGAAGAATGTGGTCCTTGAAGGCTGTCAGAGCATTCTGTACAGCTAACATTTCTTTTTGGTTGATGTGCAAGTGCATTTGACTTGGGTTCCATTTGCCCTAAATGCACTTCCCTGCCAGGTATGCCCCCCATGCATAGTCTGATGGGTCTGTTACAGTTTGGGAGGCAGGAGGTAGAGTGAATGGTAGTCCCTTGTTCTGGTGGCAGGCCTCTGCCCACCAAAGGAACTCTAACTGTAGGCAAGGTATGATAGGAATCATTGCTTCTAGATCCTGAGAATGTTGACACCATAGGCTTTTTAGATACCATTGTAGTTTCCTCATATTCAGTCTTGCATATGGAATTAGGAGAATGCAGGAGGCCATGAACTCCAAGGCTTTCAGTATTTGCCTTTCAGATAGCAGGGTTTTTGTGGCCATTAGTTTGAAGTAAGCTGTCAAATGAATTTGTTTCTCTGGCGTGAGGAACGCCATCTGGGAAGTTGTGTTCATGCTCGCTCCCAGGAATACAATTTTTGTCAGGGTACAAGATGTGATTTCTTTTCATTTATGGTGTACCCCAGACAAGTTAGCACCTTTTGTACAAACGTCAGATAATTCAAAAGCATGTCCTGGCTTTCTGCCTGAATTAGACAATCGTCCAGGTATGGGTATATTTGAATATTTCTTTGCCTGCAAAATGCAATGACTGGAGCTAGGCACTTTGTGAAAACCCTGCGTGCAGTAAATTATCCAAAGGGCTGTGCAGAGAACTGATAGTGCATGTAGCCTGCTATGAAGTGCAGCTATCTTCTGCAAGATTCCCTGATTGGGATGTGCAGGTAGGCTTCCTTTAATTCCAGTGTTGCCAACCGGGCATCCTTGCCTAGCATAGGAAGCAACTGGTGAAGAGTTAGCATCTTGAATTTTGGAATCAAAAAGGTGTTTAGGATAGAAAAGTCCAGGATAGGACGCCATGAGTTGCCTTTTCTGGGTACCAGGAAAAGTCTTGAGTAGAAACCTTGTCCCTTTTCCTCTTCTGGTACAGTTTGAATAGCCCTTATACTTAAGAGAGAGAGAGAGAGTACTTGCTTTTGAGCCTCTGCCCACTGATTTGGGGGTAGATCTGGCCAACCGTTTAGGATTGGTAATGTGTGGAAGTGAAATCTGTATCCTTGGGATACAATATTTTAAACCCATTTGTCCTGAGTTTTTTGCCTGCAGAGCAATCTTTCTCCCTAACGGAGCAGTCAGTTGAGAAGGGCTTGGAAGTTTTAAAGTTAAGTTTGGAAGGGGGAGCCCCCCACTGCTTAGTCCTGTGCGTACCTTCGGACTGAAGCTTGAGTGTTCTGCTGGTTCTGGGTTTGGACTGAGAAGGCCTGGAAGAGGCAGGAAAGGACCAGTTCTTAGAGGGCCAATGCCTACTAAATCTTGGGGGCTGTACTTGTAGGAAATGCTTAACAGTTTGCATAGATTTAGCTTTTTCCTCCATCTTTTTAAGTACTTCTGCTTTGTTGCCAAACAGGCAGTCATGATTTAAGGGAGCATCCAGCAATTTAGCTTTAACATGATGTAGCAAAGATTGCTCCTTGAGCCATGCACACCTTCTAAGCACAGACCCAGTGACGGCAGCCCTGCAAGATGCCTCTAGAGAATCAAAACCACACTGCAAAGTATGTTTTCCAACTTGTTTAGCAGAATGCATTAAATCCTTATTTTCAGCACAGTCAGTAATCAACATCATTTTCTGTTTGAGCAATATGCTGCTGATACTTTAACATATGAAACTGGCAGTTTAAGGCCCTAAGGCCCTAATGGCCAAGGTTGCTGAGGTGTATACCTTCTTACCTCATCTATCCAGCACCCTGGAATCTCTATCAAAGGGGGTAGGATTTTTGGCAGTAGTAGCCTTAATGCCCTTGGGTCCCTGTGAAATGGTCTCAGGATCCGCAGTAGGATTTTTTAAAAAGGAACATGTGAGAGTCAGGAACCCTGTAATATCCATCAGGTTTTCTGGGAGCAGGAGGTAAAAAGTCAGGGGCCAAGCTAGATTCCGAAAAGGCATCATCATCAATGTCCAGTACAGGGGGGATAGCTAAAGGCCTGTGTTGGGGCGAGTAAGAAATCCCTAAGCCTCTTTTTAGAATCAGAGTAATCCTGGCTTTCCCAGCGAAAATGCTCCCTAAGAGTATGCAAGGTTTCACCAAAAGAGAAATCCTCTGAAGGGGAAGCAGAGGGAATAGAGTCCTCTGCATCAGAATCCTCATAGGTAGATAAGGGTAAATCCTGGTCATCAGAGGAAACAGAAATTTGAGAATCCTGATCAATAGTATCATAAGCAAATTCATTCCTAGGTCTCTTAGAGGGGAAAGGTTGGCTTCCCCTGATTAAAGTAATAAGGTCTTCAGCCATTATCATTTGTTTTTTAGGCATAGAGGCCTGACCATGCGATCTGAGCATCAGTTTTCTAGGCATGGATAGAGTTTTAGGCCTTGAAGAAGAAGATGGCTTTGGTTTAATATGCAAGTCAGTAGGCCTGAATACACCCTCAGAAGCTGGGGCCTGCACAGCGGCTCCGGACCCATCCAAGGTAGAGACATCCACAGGTTCCACAGTTGGAAGGATCTCGTGGCATACTGGACTCCGAATGGGTCTCAGCAGAGGCCTGCAAATCTGAAGTAGCGGGTATCAGGGGCTGCGAAAGCATCTCACTGAGTACCGGCGAACTGGCGACTAGCTTGGAAGCGTTGTCGGCAGCTTTGGACCTAGGCAGCTTGTCTCTGTCTTTATCTTTGCGTTATTTTGGAATGTGGGTAGTCGGATGGCTTACCGAAGACATATCTGGATAATTGAACTGAGTACCAAAATATTTAGAAGCGTAAATATACTGACAACGAATAGTACGTTGTTTAAATAAGGCACAAAACCGACAGCAAGGTATGTCGTGGTCAAGGCCTAGGCAAGGAATGCAGTACGAATGAAAATCTTTATGAGGTATTTGTTTTCTAAAAGAAATACAATTATTGACTTTACTGACATCAGTTTATAGCAAGAAAAAGTTTCCCCAACAGGGTACTTAGCTTTAGTTGAAGACTTCGGTTCTGAAACTCGAAAACGAAAATTTCAGGAGTTGGCCGACCAGCACTTGTGAACTGCTTCTGCTTTGGGCACCGCACGGCAAGAAAGACTGATATAATGGCATCGGCTTCCTTTATACGGGTCTATATTAGAACACCAAACTTTCAGAATTTCGAGTGTTCTAATATCAAACCCTATTAATCGAAAATTTAAAACATTGAACATACAGAACAGCAAATTTTTTCCTAGGGTTCCAAAACACATACATACAACACAAGCACACCAAACAAACAGCAATCCACACACATACACCTAAACACTTACACCTCACCCTACACTAAACTATACATACACCACTAACTATCCACTTACCTTAACCCAAAACCTAAGGTCTGTCACTATCGCACAGTCACCTCACCCGTGCCCCTAACCCTCACATGCACCCAATCGCACACTTACCTGACCCGCACCCTAACCCTAACTCACCTACCCCATGCCCTAACCCTCACGTCCACACAATCGCACACTTACCTGAACCCAACCCGTAACTTTCCACCACAGCGCTGAAAATACCGAAGCAACAGAAACGGACAACAGAATTCTTTCCCTAGGCAAAAATTTGGTTTTCTGTTTCTTCGATACTTATACTCGATATTAGAACACTCAAAATTCTGAAAGTTCGGTGTTCTAATATAAACCCCTTTATACCCCTGACTACCTGACATCATGGATGATGAGACAGCAACTGACGCAGGACCCAACACTGATAATCTGGCCTACTGAGGGCTACTGCAAGCAGATAACCCAAATGTGATGACTGCAACAGTGAAACACGAAGAACATCCAGGGCATTAGAGATTCTTTCTCCGGCAGACCCTACCAGCACTCCTGAGCAGCGGCCCGATTGCTTTCCTCTGGAAGCAGTTGGGAGTCGTTTTTCTCTGCATCTACCAGCCTGGCATCTTATTACTACCAATGTTTGGGTGCAGATAATAACATCCAGAGGCTACAAATGCCATTCGATTTAACTCCCAGACCCGTAAAACGAATCCCTAATGTACCACCCAATCAGAGGGAATTAGCAGCCTTAGAAATAGAAAAGCTGCTAAGAAAAAGAGTCATCCAACCAGTCCCACCAGAGCAGACAGGATTCAGGTTTTACTCAAGGTTCTTTTTAGTGCCAAAAAAGACCGGGGACTGGAGACCAATCCTGGATCTCAGCCTATTGAACAAATTTATCAAACCTCAAAAATTTGGGATGGTCACGGTATAGTCCATTCTTCCCTTCCTAGGGAGGGACAACTGGATATAGATCTCCAGGACGCGTACTACCACATAAAGATGGATCACCGCTCCCGGAGGTTTCTCCGCTTCCGGCTGGGAGCCAATCACTACCAGTTCAGGGCACTGCCATTCGGTCTCTCGACAGCCCCAAGAGTGTTTACCAAATGTATGGCAGTTGTGGTAGCTCATCTTTGACTAAGGATTCCAGGTGTTTCCCTATCTAGACGATTGGCTCTTTACCGCTCCGACCAGGAATCTCCTAGTCCGCAGTCTCTCTTACACTCAAGGTCTCGCTCTCCACTTGGGGATTACAATCAACAAGGACAAATCTTAAATGTCCCCAATGAAGACACTGGAATTTCTTGAAGCGGTCTTCAACATAACATCCTGTCAAGTTTCTCTCCCCCCTCACAGGCTTTCGAAAATAAGACACCAAATCCAACACCTTCTTCCTCAGACCTATGTACCAGCACATCTTGTACTGCAACTCTTAGGCTCCATGGCGGCTGCCATTATGTTAGTACCCCTGATAAGGCTGCACATGAGAATCCTACAGTGGCTCCTTTCTGCACAATGGTCGTTGCTAACTCATCCACTCGACCATATGATACGTTTTACAAACCGCTGCAAGAAAGAAATGTTATGCTGGATGAAGCCACAAACTAATCTTTGGTGTAGACCATTCTGTCTTCCCCAGCCCACGGCCACGGTGACCACGGATGCTTCCCTGTTTGGGGGGGGGGGGCATTTCCAGGGAAAGACTGTCCAAGACACCTGATCCCCCATGGAGGCCAATTTGCACATAAATGTCCTGGAACCGAGGGCAGTTCTCTTAGCGTTGCAAGCGTTCCATGCATCCCTATTCTCTGGGACCATTGCAATTCAGTCAGACAGCATGTCAGTCGTCTGGTATATCAACAAGCAAAAGAGAAAACTTGCAGAGAAAACCAGTTTAATAAAAAGCAAAGCTTTCGGGCGTAACCCTTCTTCAATACTAATAAAGGGTTACGCCCGAAAGCTTTGCTTTTTATTAAACTGGTTTTCTCTGCAAGTTTTCTCTTTTGAGTTTGTGTTTTGCAGCTTGTTTTACTTGTGATATCAACAAGCAAGGTGGAACCAGGTCTTAGCCATGAGGATTTGGCACTGGGTGATAGCTTCCAACCACTTCCTTATAGCGACGTACATTCCCAGGAGTTCAAACTTTATTGCAGACAATCTGAGCAGGAACATCCTGATGCCTCATGAGTGGTCCCTCAACCCTGTAACAGCAGATCGGATCTTCCAACGCTGGGGCAAACCTTGATGCGACCTGTTTGCTTCCCCCCTAAACTACAAATGCAGAAGCTACTTTGCCCTGATCCCCCCCCTCAGGGGGAACCACCGAGAGATGCTCTAACGCACAATTGGCCCCCGGGTCTTCTGTATGCCTTTCCCCCATTTCCCCTCATTCCAATATTTCTCCAGAAAGCTCAGAGGTTGAGAAGCAAAGTGATCCTCATTGCCCCCTACTGGCCCCGTCAAGTCTGGTTTCTGTTTCTATGGCCTCATCTGAGTCGCAGCCCGTGGATCCTGGATCATTCCTAAGACCTGTTATCTCATCCTCAGGGACTGATTCATCTGAACCTGCATAGTCTCAAGCTCACAGCTTGGTTCCTCCACTTCCAATGATTGCCAGGCAGCCTGACATCCCTTCTCCTGTTCGTGAAATTCTTCTGGCTTCACACAAACCTTCCACCAGGAAAGTTTATTCTAGTAAATGACTAGGTTCTCTATTTGGGCCAAAGATCAGAAAGTACAGTTGTGCACACTTACCATAAATATAGATGTTCGAGTGTATTCACTGTTGCAGTCATTACATTTGGGTAATCTGCTGGCAGGTTGCCCTCAGTCTGCCTGAATACCAAATTCTTGGGTCCTGCATCGGTTGCAGTCTCCTCTTCCATGACGTCAGGTAGTCAGGGGTATAAAAACATGCAGCCGACGCCATTTTAATCAGTCTTTTATTGCCCCAGATGTCAGGTACCCCCAAATGGGGAGCAAAAATATATAAATAAACTGTAAATATATAAATGCACCTTAGAAACATAAAATTTATCTTCAACTAAAAGCAAATACACCACAAAGGCTTTTGAGTATAGTGAAGGAAACAAAAGGTATAAAGGTAAAGGGATGGCAGGTGGGTAACCTGGACTGCAACAGTGAATACACTTGAACATCTACATTTCTGGTAAGTGTACACAACTGTAATATGTTTTTCGTGTTTCACTGTTGCAGTCATTACATTTGGGTATAAATTCCCAAAACTATGGATGGGAGGATGGATCTAAACAGCATTAGGAGCAGCTATAAGCCCCTGCAGGACTGCAGTGGCAAAGTCTGCCCTGGATTTAGAGAAGAGAGGTAAATGATAATGCTTTGTGAACGTATGAACAGAGCTCCAAGTAGCAGCATCTAGAATGTCTTTGGTTGGGACTCCTCTGAGAAAAGCTGCTAAGTACAGGCAGCCCTGGTGGAATGGGATCTGATCCCCTTGGGCACAGGTTTACCATGGTGCAAATATAGCAGAAACGAATGCAGTGGCTTATCCATTTAGAAACAGTCTGCTTTGATATAGCCTTCCCCTCTGATCCTGCAGCAAATGCTACCAGTAGTTGCTCAGACTTTCTTAAGAGAGATTTTGTCGTGTTTAAGTAGAATCTTAGTTGTCTGTGTACATCCAATGAATGCAGAATCCGTTCCCCCTTGTTCTGCAGATTTGGGAAAAATGTTGGCAGGTGAATGGTCTGGTTAAGAGCCACAATGGATACCACCTTAGGCATAAAAGAAGGATTGGTCCTAAGGGCCACCCTGTCCGGGTAAAATATAATGAAAGGCTCCACTGCCATGAGAGGCTGTAGTTCTGAAACCCTTCTAGCTGAAGTGACTGCATAAAGAAAAGCTGTCTTCCAAGATAGAAATTTTATATCCACAGTAGCTGCTGATTCAAAAGGAGGCAGGGTGAGTTTTTCCAGCACAAAATTGAGGTCCCATGCAGGAGTTTGTGTTCTCCTGGGAGGCCTTACATTTTTGGCCCCTCTGAGATACTGTTTTAGCAGTGGATGAGAAAAGAGGGGGGCTCTGTGTTGTAATGAGCCGAGATGGCAGAGGCATGGATTTTTATTGAAGAAAATGATAGACTCTTGTCAAGCATCTCAGTTAAGTATTGTAAAATCTGAGGAATATTGGGCTTTGCTTTGTCTATTCCTTGTGCTTGGTTCCAAGCACATAATCTCTTCCATTTATCAGCATAAGATTTTCTAGTACTAGGCCTTCTGGCTTCCAAAATGACATCTATCACAGGTTTACTGAGAGATGTGGTTTGAATAATTAGTTGATTAGCCATGCTGCAAGATTCAGAGTTTGGTGCGGAGTGAGCAGAATTTGATAGTTCAGCTGAGACAGTAGATGAGGTGTTTGAGGTAAGTACCATGGAGGAAGGTGTGACATATATTCCTTAGAAGTGGGTACCAGTGTTGGCAAGGCCAGTCTGGAGCAATTAGAATCATTTTTGTTTTTTTCCTGTCTGACGTTTAGTAAGACCTTGGAGAGTAGAGGCAGAGGGGGAAAGGCATAGATTGATAGTTTTTTATAGCTGAAGGATAGAGCATCCACTTTCTATGCTTTTTTGTGATGAGTTCTTGTGTAGAATTTGTCCAACTGATAGTTTTTGGGGAGAGGCAAATAGATCTAGGTCTGGGCTTCCCAATTTCTGTGTTAACATGCTGAAGATTTGTGGATCCAGTTTCCATTCGTGCGGGTCCATAAGATTTCTGCTTAGGTCATCTGCCAGAGTATTTTGCTTTCCTGGCAGGAATTGAGCTTGAAGATGTATTTGGTAAGTCACGGCTGTGTTCACCAAGGCCATGGCTAGTCTGCAAAGGGGGTAGGAATGGGTACCCCCCTGCTTGTTTATGTACCACATAACTGTGGTGTTGTCCGTCTTTATCAGTAGTTGTCCTGGATGAAGTAAGTCCTTGAAGGCTGTCAGAGCATTCTGAACAGCTAGCATTTCTTTCTGGTTGATATGCAGATGCATTTGGTTTGGTCTCCATGTGCCCTGAATGCATCTCCCTGCCAGGTGGGCCCCCCCAAGCATAGTCTGATGGGTCTGTAGTTAGGGTTTGGGTGGCAGGGGATAGAGTGAATGACAGTCCCTTGTTTTGGTGACATGTCTTTGCCCACCAAAATAAACTCCTGTTGTAGGCAGGGAATGAGAGGAATCATTGTTTCCAAGCTGTGAAAATGTTGACTCCATAAACTTTTTAGGTACCATTGAAGTTTCCTCATATGCAGTCTCGCATATGGAATTAGTAGAATGGAGGATGCCATGAATACCAAATCCTGCAGAATTTGTCTTGCCTCTGCCCACTGGTTTTGTGGCAGATCCGGTCATCCGTTTGGAATTGGCAAAGTATGGAAATGAAATCTGTACCCCTGGGTTGCTATGTTTAATACCCACTTGTCCTGGGTAATTAGCACTTCATGCTCAAAATTGGCAGTTAGTTTTCCCCCCAAGGGGCTGCCAAAAGATAAGTGCTTGGAGATGGTAGAGGAAAGTCATTGAGGCTGCTTACTATAGGGTTGTGCTTTGTTACCTCCATATTTGGAGGTGGAGGCACCCCATTGCTTTGACCTGTAAGATCCCTGTGATTGATACCTGGAGCCTTTTGAGCGCCTAGGTTTGCCCTGAGTGGCTCTGTTGGACACAGGAAAGGACCAATTTTAAGTAGGCCAGTGCCTACTGAACCTGGGTGGCTGCACTTGCAAGAAATATTTTACAGTTTGCATAGATTTCGCTTTGTCTTCCATTTTCTTTAAAACCTCTTCTGCCTTATTACCAAACAGAGAATCATGCTGCAAAGGGGCATCCAACAATTTAGCTTTAACATGATCAGGCAGATTTTGCTCCTTGAGCCAGGCATGCCTTCTTATCACAGATCCAGTAATGGCAGCCCTACAAGAGGCCTCCAAGGAATCAAAACCACATTGCAAAGTATGCGTTCCAACCTGTTCTGCTGAATGCAATAAATCCTGTAACTCTATTTTCCACACAATCAAAAATCAACATAATTTTCTGTTTCAGTAAGCCCATAACATGCTGTTGATATTTAAGCATATGAAACTGGCAGTTTAAAGCCTCAATTGCCAAGGTTGCAGACGTATAAACCTTCTTACCCCATCATCTATCCAGCGCCCTGGAATCTCTATCAGAAGGTGTAGGATTTTTGGCTGCAGAAGCCTTAACACCCTTGGGATCCTGAGAAATAGTCTCAGGATCAGCAGCAGGATTTTTGAAAATAAATTTGCGGGTGTCAGGAACCCTGTAATATCTGTCTGGCTTACTAGGAGCCGGAGGCAGGGAATCAGGAGCCATGCTCGATTCCGAAAACACATCAACAATGTCTAACACAGGAGGTATTGCCAAAGGCCTATGCTGAGGAAGAAGGAGGAAATCCCCAAGCCTCTTTTTTGATTCAGAGAAGCCCTGACTCCCCCAGTGAAAATGTTCCCTTAAAGTATGCAAAGTCTCTCCAAAAGAGTAATCCTCAGGAGGAGATGCAGATGGGATGGATTCCTCTGCATCAGAATCCTCATAAGGTGGAACAGAAAATTCCTGATCAGAAGAAATGGAAACCTGATCTGAAGATTCATAATCAGTGCCTTGCCCATGCCTCTTACCAAGGGGTGGGGGGTGGGGGGGGTGGTAACCCTTGATCAAGGTAATTAAATCCTCAGCCATTTTGATCATTTGTTTTTTAGGCATAGTGGCCTGGGCACGTGGCTCATGCGTCGGTTTTATAGACACAGAAGTTGTTTTTTACCTTGTTTTTGTTGATGGTGTCGGTTTAATATAAAAATGTTGAGATCTGAAAACACCCTCAGAAGCCGGTGACTGCTCAGCAGCTCCAGACCCATCCAAGGGAGAGACATCCGCGGGTTCAATATTTTGCGAATCCCGCGGCATACAAGACTCCGAATGGGTCTCGGTAGACGCCTGCGACTCAAAAGTAGCGGGTGTCAGGGGCTGCGAAAGCACCTCACTGAGTACCGGAGACTGGCTTAGGAGAAGCTTCGTCGTCAGTTTTGGACCTCGACGGTCTGTCTCTTTTTCCTTGCATTTTTTTGTGAACTCAGGTAGTCGGATTACTAACAGACGACATTTCAGGGTAGTTAAATCTTGAACCAAAATATTTAGAAGCAAAAATATACAGACGCTTAATTGTGCATTGGTTACATTTAGCACAAAACCGACAGCAAGGCACGTTGTGATCGGGGCCTAGGCAAGGAATACAGTACAAATGAAAATCCTTATTAGGTATTTGCTTCTCACAAGTAATGCAATTATTAACTTTTACTGCCATCGGTAAGGAGCAAGAAAAAGTTTCCCCAACGGGGTACTTAGCTTTAGTTTGAAGACTTCGGTTCTGAAACTCGAAAACGAAAATTTCAGGAGTCGGCCGACCGGCACTTGCGAACTGCTTCTGCCTTGAGCACGGTGCAGCAACAAAGACGGATTAAAATGGAGTCTGCTGCATGTTTTATACCCCTGATGGCCTGACATCATGGAAGAGGAGACAGCAACCGACGCAGGACCCAAGACTTTGTTATTCAGGCTGACTGAGGGCAACATGACAGCAGATTACCCAAATGTAATGACCGCAACAGTGAAACACGAAGAACATCTTAGACCCTTTCTTTATGCCTATTCAAAAGATCGTACAATACCCGACTACTCTTTTACATGCAGGAGCCTCAGCATCGAAGACCACTGTACATTTAGCAGCTATCGCCAATTTTCATAATGGTCTTGATAATTCTTCAATTATGTCACACCGTCCATGAAAGAACTTTTTGAAAGGAGTATTACATGTTAAACCTCTGGTCAAGCCTCTCTTAGAACCCTGGGACCTGACTTTGGTACTTCAGTCTCTCACAGGTTCTCCTTTCGAGCCCTTTGATTCATGTGATTTAAAATTTTTGTTGTGGAAAACCTTACTTCTAGTAGCACGTACCATCGCAAGAAGAGTATCTGAGCTGCAGGCCTTGAGTGTCAAGAGACCTTACTTGGATCTTCCACATGGATAGGGTGTCCCTTTGTACTGACCATTCTTTCTTGCCCAAGGTCATTTCTGTTTTTTTTTCCTCCATTAACCAATCTACTGACCTGCCAGTTTTCTTCCCTCAGCATTCTAATAGAGGGGAGTACCTTTTGCACACCCATGATGTACATCGGCAGCTTTGTTGTTATTTGGACAGGACTAAATCTTTCAGGAAAACAGATCAATTGTTTGTGGCCTTTGTAGGACCCAGATTTGGTAAACCTGTTTCCAAAGTGACTTTATCCTCCTGGCTTAGAAACGTCACTACCTTTACCTACCAACAGAATAAGCTAGACTTACCTTCCAAATAAAGGCTCATTCTACCAGATCAATGGCTACATCTGTAGCATTTCATTACAGAGCCTATATGGATGATATCTGCGCAGCAGCCACTTGGGCAAGACCTCATACCTTTATCTCTCATTAGAAATTGGATTTGGCCTCCAGGGGACAAGCATCTTTTGGTTCTATAGTGCTCAGGAATATCCTTCCTTAGGGCCACCCAGGACTCAAGTAGCTGGGGACTCGGTCCTAATAGTAATGAATGAACAAAGATCTACAACACAGATGGAACGTCAATGTAAGACATAACTTTTTCCACCTGAGCACTGATGTCCTGGACTAAACTAGTGTTTATCCAGCTTTACTGTGGAAGGACGGAAGTGGAGATGAACTGGGCTTTGGACAGCAGCCCCAAACTTTTTTTTTTTTTTTAAACAAGAAACATTTACAGGCAACCATACATTTATATAAATGAAAAAAAAAAAACATACTGACATAATCTTAGTTGCAAGCATTTTACATCACAAGCCATACTGACATAATTTTAGTTTCCAACATTGTACATCACTTATAATCTACCCACTCATTATCAGTCAAACCTTACATAGCTAATTCAAATCCTTCTTTCTTTTAAACCTCATTCCTCCCCTGTACATACTGTTCCCACAATTCCCACTTTTTCCTATGTAATTTGCTCCTACCCTTTTCTAAAGATTCAATTCCAGTGTTTTTATCTGTTACTATATTCACTACTTGTAGTACAGTTGGGTTTAGACTTTGATTTCTATTTTCTAGTAATTGCTTTTTGGCTGCCACCATAATTTTGACTTTATTCATGGTATCTGTACTGCTAACAAACCACCTGCTGTGCACTTGTACAGTGTTTTTGTACAAATGCAGTCTAAGTTGTTACTGCCTCGTGTGTGTGTGTGTGTGTGTGTGTGTGTGTGTGTGTGTGTGTGTGTGTGTGTGTGTGTGTGTGTGTACACACACACTGGTGCCGAACGGGTGCTGGCAACCTTTATTTTACAGGCTGGGCAGCAGTTAAGGTTCAAGTAGGCAGTCAGTCAGTCACCCTCAAACAACACAACTACAGAAAATGTGAAATCTGCCTATAGCTATTTGAAAAAGGTGTTACTGCATCATTAAAAAATATATATACTCACTTGCTGACAGGAGGTCCATGTACTGACAGAGAGCATGAAGCAACAGCCGCTCATAACTGAAGAAAAAAAAAACAGAAGAGACACTGCAATCAAATCTACAAGCAGGATTTTTATCAATACTTTTCATCAATACCATTCCCTATCCACTCAGGTCAGCCAATCACTCTTAACCATCAGTCTTTTTCCCTCTCCATACAAAACTACCTTCCCTCCAGGAATAAAAGGAGGGATGAGTGAGGAAAAGAATAGGAATGTTGAACGTTAATACAGGTGCACTTAATTCCAAGGTGCCTGACTGTACCTAGCATAACCTGCTAAGCCAAAGGACTGGGTTTATTTCACTTTTCCTCTCATACTCCGACCAAACATTGATAGGCTGCCAGGAGGCACACTACTTATACAGTTATCTAGCTAGACATTTTGTCAGAACATTCAGCATGCAGTCTGCATTACTATTGAAGTCCTGAAACTAAACTTCCTGAAAAGCAGCATCTTGGGATCTCTGTCCTCTTCTGTCTCCACCATCCCCAGTAATGCCTAGGCATGCATGTGCACCAGAAAGCAGACCCTACCCCTACATGCCAATACATTGACAGTCTAATCACACTGATGCACAGAGAATTAATGACTATAAACATAATAACACCAGTAAGATAGTGTGGTAAAACTGCAACAACGAAAGAAAGTCCAACACTAAAATATATCCAAAGAATGCAGCCGCATGAAGCTATAATACAGCCTGTGGTTTATTAACTCCAAAAAGAAACGGGCGAGTACCAACAAATATAACAATGTAACGGATTTAGCGCTTTCTTCGACCTAATATGTGGACTTCATCAGAATCAACAAAACAATTCTCTTGGGCTAATTTATCTGTTTTATGGCGCCAAAAATTCTGACTCATTTAAAAATTTAAGAAACATATACCAGCTCTATACATAAATATCAACACTAATGGTAATGATAAATAAAAAATAAAAAAATAAATAAAAAAACTTAATACTACTAGATTTTATATACTTATAAACTATAACTTCTAAACCAGTTACTATCTCTCATATATCAAAATTACATGTTAATACTAAGTCATGGTAAATATTAATGTATACCAACATTTATAAAATATTATAAAATTATTATAAAAACTGTCTATACTCATAATTGTATTCATAGGGGAACTAATTAATGTCTAAGGGGATACAAAAAAACTTGTCCATACATATTTTCATTAATATATTAATGCTAACATATTTAAATGTTAAAATGTTAAAAAATTAAATAATTAAAACATTAAGGCCTACATCCTATACATCTCTTGCCATAATATATATCTATACATAATAAATTCATAAATACATATGTATATAAATATGTAAATATAATAATAACCCTAAAAATTCAATTGTATCAATGTACTGTATGTCATTCCATTCAAGCCACTATAGTTATACAATAATAAAGGCTTAATATTAATGTATTCATTTAAGCCAGGCGGAGTAGCGGCATCTGTAAATATTTGCCATCTAACTTCCTTCTCCAATAAAATAGCTTTAATATTACCACCTCTATTATCCACTTTAACTTGTTCTAATATGGCAAATTTAAATTTGTGGCCATTATCCATATCAGCCACGTGCCTATACAATGCATTTGTACTATCTTTTTTCTTTATAGCATAGAGGTGGTCGTAGATTCTTTTCTTAAACATCCGTTCTGTTTTTCCAATATAGAAACTATTACAGCCAATACATACTGCAATATATATTATATGATGGGTATTACAATTCCCTTGACTAATTTTAATACTAGTCCTATTAATATTCTCTAATTTTATTGTTTCTGTTTCTAATATTACATGGCAATAGCTGCAACTTCCACATTTGCGTGTTCCTTTGTATTGAATATTCATACATTCCACCCTTTTATGTCTTTCAAAGATAGTCTTCATATTAATTCCCATTTTATAGACAAAAATGGGTGCTTTACCAACAATTTCTTCTAAAGCATTGTCAACACTAAGAACATTCCAATATTTATTAAGAATGTGTTTAATGGACTTTGCCTGGGGGGGGGTATACTCTAAGATACAAGCTCTTCTATAATCCATGTCCTGTGGATTTTTGGTTGAATTTAATAGAGGTTTACCCAAAACAGGGGAGAATCTATTACCCCATTCCCCAATAACATATTTCTTTACTTCATCCAGTAATTTTTTGAGGTATCCTTTAAATCTAAACATTCTGCCAATATTCTCTATTTCTTCAATCATATCATCATATGTTGAAGTCATTCTAACTGCTCGGATGCATTGTCCCTTAAAAATGCTTTTCTTTGTTTTATATGGATGGTTACTACTGTAGTCTAAATAGTTGTTAGAGAAAGTCTCCTTCCTATAAATACGAGATTTGAAACCATCATTATTCATAGTGATAAAAGTGTCTAAATATGCAATTCCTACTCGACTGGATTTGTATGTAAACTTCAAAAATGAACTAGATGTATTCAAATAGGTTATAAACTCCTCTATAATTGCATCAGGTCCATCCCATAATATAACTAAATCATCCAAATATCATGTGTAATACCTGATGTATCTATAATATTTGCTCTTAAACAATCTTTCTATTTCCCAGTCTAGCAATAACCATGTTCGCATATATAGGGGCACATGCAGCACCCATAGCAACTCCCTGTATCTGCTTATAAAATTCCCCCTCATAATATATATAATTATGTTCTAGTATAATAGATATAAATTCTATTATAAGACTTGCATGTTCCCAATCCAATTCTGAATAACATTTAATGCTGTTAAGAAAACTGTCTAGCCCTTCTGCTTTGGGAATACTTGAAAATAAATCAACAACATCAACAGTTATAAAAATAAGCCCTTATATAGTTCCCCTATGAATACAATTATGAGTATAGACAGTTTTTATAATAATTTTATAAATGTTGGTATACATTAATATTTATCATGACTTAGTATTAACATGTAATTTTGATATATGAGAGATAGTAACTGGTTTAGAAGTTATAGTTTATAAGTATATAAAATCTAGTAGTATTAAGTTTATTTATTTATTTTTTATTTATCATTACCATTAGTGTTGATATTTATGTATAGAGTTGGTATATGTTTCTTTAAATTTTTAAATGAGTCAGAATTTTTGGCGCCATAAAACAGATAAATTAGCCCAAGAGAATTGTTTTGTTGATTCTGATGAAGTTCACATATTAGGTGGAAGAAAGCGCTAAATCCGTTACATTGTTATATTTGTTAGTACGCGCCCGTTTCTTTTTGGAGTTAGTAAACCACAGGCTGTATTATAGCTTCGTGCGGCTGCATTCTTTGACTATAAACATAACTGTTCTGCAAATTCAATAAATCAAGGGGTTCTTTATTTAACCTTATCTGTAGCAGCACCTAGGGCTGAGTGGGTCACCAAGAATGCTTTAGAGCTGTCCTATTTCCCACCTACCTCTAAAAGTCAGCATCTGCAATAGATAGCTTTAACAGGAAAAAGAGACACAAAGATACAATCTCTCCCTAAATCTACTCAGAAGTTTCCACCAGAGAAGCAACACTGTTTAAGTAGTACATTAACTTCATGTAATAATCTAAAAGCCAGCAAAGCCTGGATCAAATTCTGCCATGTTTAGGTTTACACCAAGTTATGCTGACCAAATCCCTTGCCTGGTGTGTAATTTTGCTCTCTGTGTAAATTCACTACCTGCAAGGCCTGGATAAACCACAGACATACACTGCTATGGTTCAGCTGCCTGGATGACTAAGTAGGCAGAATATGTAACGGGCCCTCTCTTTTGCTCTATCAGACAGGGAGGCAAAATGCAGAAATGAACTCAATCTATACCTTAGTTTGGCTGTAAACCCACTTAAAATAAACACGCAGCTGGCAACAACTATAATGCCAAACAGTGCACTACTGAGGGACCTACCAATTTCTTAGACAACTGACACCCACTCTACCCAACTTCCCTACAAGACATACAAATGAAGTCAATGGTTCTGATTAACACTCTTCTTAGCTGTCAGTCACAAATACACTTCCTGCCACCACATCTGGTCTGAAACTTATTCTCCAGTTGAACAAAAAGCAGTAAGATCCCAAGCTCAAAACTAGCACATTCCAATATTCCACCACTTCCTCAAAGGCAATGCTGTTTCAAAATGTGTATTAAACCTCTCCATCTGCCTAGTGGGAAGCACTAAAACTCAGCAAAGACAAAAGCCATGAAGTTCAGGCTACAAGCAGAGCCAATAATCTTATAATAAACATCTATTCTCCCCTTTTGGCGACAGTGTCAGCCACACAAAGTCCTGGTTACTCCAGCGCACCGAGGATGAAGTACAGTGGGTGTTGTCATGCAAAGCAGGCCAGGAATGCATCCCTTGTCCCACAATAGCAAGGCTACAAAATCAAGCTATTGGTATAAAAACAGAACCAAAACGCAGCCCAGCACAGAATAGACATCACAGATATTTTGTTTACCTGTTGTCCAATAAAGTGGTATAAACGGAGTCTGGTTTAACGGAAAAAACTGATAACAGGTCCTCCTCCAGAATTTCAAGCATTCCCTATAAAACAGACATGAGTGAAACCCTTTTAAAATCTGATTTCTTCCCCTTACCATTCGTATATCCACAACCCACCACTAGGGGGTTAGTTAAATAAACAAAAGTACCTTTGTTCAACTAAAACTTACCAATGGGATCTGGCGTCGCTTTAAAGTGGTACGTAGCCGACGGTCAATTTTCTGGAAGAAATCTTTTGAGGTATAAGCAGGATGCTCTGCAATTAAAGAAAGATCTGTAGTTATGCTGCTGGGAAATGATGAAGAAATCAAGTAAGAAATAATGGGCAGAGCTTTTAACGGAGTCTGCTTTCCAAGTCCTCCCAAATATGAAATACCACAGAAGAAAGATGGCATGAAAAATGACCATGTTAACAAACCAATTCAACCAAAGAGCAAAACACACACACACACACACACACACACACACACACTAAAATTGGGTATCATGGAGTCCATCTCAAGTAAAGTGGAAGGTTGCAAAAGACTCTGGCATTGCACAGACTCTGTACAGAATAACACACATTATAAGCCTCCATTACGAATAGATGCAAAAAAAGCTTAGCCAAATGCAAACAGTGAAATGCATACGGGGGGGGGGGGATAACAATGAAAAGCAAAAGCATGGCTCAAAAACTGGTCATTAATATGGCATACACAAGCATCCAAGACCAACTTTCACATTTCCATATGAATGGGGTAAACAAATAGAGTCAGTAAAACTGACAAATGTGTTAAAAAAGGCCATGAGTTTAAGCCATGAAATGCATATTAACAAAACACTACAGCAACCTTCTTAATATTTTAATAATTGGTTGGCACCCCTCAAATTCCTTTAAAAGGAAAGGCCAAACAGCACAAAAATTTAAAGTGTACTGTCATACTTTATAAATGTATTGCAGTATCTGACGAGTTAAATGCCTCAATGCATTTTGCCCTCTTCTTTCCTTATTTGGGCTGCTTCATTTTAATAAAAGGCTTTGTAAACTTTTTCTAAAATCTCAGCCCAGTTAAAAAAAAAAAAAAATAGTGCATGTCTCTGTGATGTCATCTTAAGGACAGAACCACAGACTTTAACTGACATTTCTAAGGACATACACAGTATGCGTCCATTAAAGTCTATGGACACCTCTTGTTGTCCTAGATTTGATATTACAGAAATTAAAGAACACTCACTGGCATCAGTGCAAGGAAAACTTTTTTAAGCTAGTGATTTTCTACATGGGTCAGGGGGTCACATTAACTGGCACCATTTCTCATGACAGTCATACCAGACAGTCACAAGTCTTCTCTAATGCAGTGTATCCATCTCTTTGCTGGATGCCCTTGTTTCCTCTTGGCTTCTTCCCATACGTCCCATATCTTCATCAGATTTCTTTCTGCTTTCCTACACTTGCCCAAACCATTCCAATCTTTTTTTTTTTTTTTAATTTAACCTTCTCTGTAATTGGAGCTACTTAGGATGCACTTTGGGATATACAAAGAAGTGGGGACATAAGAGCCTAAGCCTAATACCTGTCACAGGCACTTCATTTCCATCACCTCTACCTTTTTTGCCTCTGATGCACAAGGTTCAGGGCTTGATCCTGACTTCTGTCCTTATGTGGAATCTGCATGTTCTGTGTCTCTGTGGGGTTCCTCCCTCCTCCCACAAAGCATGCTGGGTATTTCCACCCTCCTCAAACTCACCCCAGAATGCAGTTGTGGGTAGCAGCACAGACTCTAGATGGTACCTAGTGGGGGAAAAGTTGTATAGACCAACTGCTTTTGGCATCAACTGTGGTGCGCAGTATTGTCTGGGCAGGAGATCACAAACTGTGTTCTAGGTCATGGCTAGCCACTTGAAGGTATAAAACTGGCTGTAGGTGATTTCGTCTCACTGACATTTTATGTACCACATATGGTGGTGCAAAAGGCAAGAAAAAAAGCAGTGACATTACGCTAAGGGAGTTGCACAGAGTCAGAGAATATGCAAGTGAGATCTAACAGAAACACATGGAAATTTCTGGAATTGCAGCCTAGCACGTTTAGACAAACTGCAACTCTTTCTGAAACGATGCTTTTTAATGAGCCTATAAAAAGCACGTTTAATTCTACACAGAATTATTACTTGCAATCAGGGTCCTTGAAACAACAGGTTTTGAAAAAGTGATGTTTTTGAATAATGCAGAATGTGTTCTTGCACAGCATAGTCCCTCATGAACACTCCCAGCCAATACTACATTTTCTTGAGGTGCAGCACCTTAAATTTGAGGAGAGAGTGCTTGGATTTATTTTCCATCGTTAGCTCACTTGTAATGCTAATGATAAGAAGACTTCCTGGGGCTTGCCACATTGAAAAAGTACAGTTTTGTACCTACCATAAATGTAGATGTCCGATAGATATGCAACTGCAGTTATAACATATGGGTTGTCCTGCCTCAGGCAGCCCTCGGCCGGCCGGATTCCAAAGTCCGGGTCCGGCGTCGGCTGGTGTCGCCTCCTCTCCGACGTCAGAACGGCTGCAGTATAAAGGCATTGGCCGACGCCATCTTCTTCAGTGTTTCTTGCCCCAGATGCCAGGTGCCCTCCTAGGAAGGCTAAATTTGGTGAATGGATAAACAATTCCAGACATGCACAACAGTAATAAACAGATACACCATAGGAGATACCCCCAGCTAATAGGAATAGGGGTAGTGGACCCATAAAGAAGGTTGCAGAGGGGTAGGAGGGAGGGAAAATCCAACTGCAGTTGCATATCTATCGGACATCTACATTTATGGCAGGTACAAAACTGTACTATGTCCTTCAAGAATGCAACTGCAGTCATAACATATGGGTTGAATACCATAGCCAAGCTGGGGGTGGTTGGAACTAAGAAAGTGATGGTGTAGCTAAAATGCCCTGCAGGACTGCCGAAGCAAAGCCTGCTCGGGATCTGGAGTATAAAGGCAGGTTGTAGTGCTTGGTAAATGTATGCACGGAGCTCCATGTAGCAGCCTCTAGAATGTCCTTTGTAGCCACTCCTCTTAGGAAAGCTGTGGATGTGGCTATAGCTCTGGTGGAGTGTGGCCTAATATTGGCTGGCACACCTTTTCCATGAAAAGAATAGCAGAATCTGATGCAGTGTCCAACCCATTTGGAAATTGTTTGTTTGGAGATTGCTTTTCCTTGTACTCCAGCAGCATAGGCTACAAGCAGTTGGTCAGACTTTCTGGTGGCCTTAGTTCTGTCCAAGTAGTAGCGTAGTTATCTGTGTATGTCCAAAGTATGCAGCAGTGCTTCCCCCCTGTTTTGAGGATTGGGGAAGAAAGTAGGCAGGTGAATGGCTTGATTTAGAGACACCCTGGAAATTACTTTTGGCATGAATGAAGGATTGGTTCTTAGAGAGACTCTGTCCTGATGAAAAATGAGAAAAGGAGGTACTGCCATGAGTGCCTGTATCTCCGAGACTCTTCTTGCTGATGTGATTGCCAATAGGAAAACCGTTTTCCATGAGAGAAATTGCATTTCTGAAGTTGCTGCTGGTTCAAAGGGAGGAAGAGTTAATTTTTCCAAGACGAAATGGAGGTCCCATGCAGGTACTGGTGGTTTCCTGGGAGGTTTGATATTCTTTATCCCTCTTAGGAACTGTCTTAGCAAAGAATGTGAAAACACAGGTGGATCACAATTGTATTTTGCTGAGATTGCTGAGACATGAATCTTTATGGAAGAATATGAGAGACCCGTATGAAACATTTCTGCCAAGTATTCCAATATCTGAGGTATACTCAATACTGTTGTATCCTGACCCCTGTTAGCATTCCAGATGATGAATCTCTTCCACTTGGCTGAATAGGTTTTTCTGGTGGAAGGTCTGCATGCTTCCAGTAAGATCTCTTGAACTTTTTTGGAAAGAGAGATATCGGAAGGAGTTATGGTAACCTCCAGGCTGTCAGATGCAATGTTTTCAGGTTTTGATGAACAGTCCTGTAATTGTGTTGTGTTAGAAGCAGAGGCCATAGGGGCAGAGGCCACGGTTTGGTCAGAGTTATGCTCAACAGCAATGGGTACCAGTGCTGCCTTGGCCAGTCTGGAGCTATCAAAATGCCTGTTGGTTGTTCTGCTTTGATCTTCAGTATCACCTTGGTCAGCAGTGGTAGAGAAGGGAATGCATAAATTGTTAGGGAATTCCAGCTGAAGGAGAGAGCATCCGTTTTCCAGGCTAGAGGATGGTGGGTCCTTGTACAGAACTTTTCCAGGTGATGATTCATGTGAGAAGCAAAGAGATCTATGTCCGGTCTTCCCCATGTCCTTGTTATTTGTGAGAAAATGTGAGGATGCAGCATCCATTCGTGTGGATCCAAGAAATTTCTGCTCAGCTTGTCCGCCAGTACATTGTCCTTGCCTGGCACAAACTGGGATTGCAAATGTATCTTCAGACTTAGGGATTTTTCCCAGAGAATCATTGTTAGTCTGCAGAGGGGATAAGAATGAGTGCCTCCCTGCTTGTTTATATACCACATAACAGTGGTGTTGTCTGTCATTATTAGCAAATGTCCTTGTTGAAGTGATTTTTCGAAAGTCTCGATTGCATGCATCACTGCCAACATCTCTTTTTGGTTTATGTGCAGATGCCTTTCCCTTGGTGTCCATTGACCTTGAATGCATCTGCCCTCCATGTCCGGCGCGCATCCATGGTCTGAGGTGTCTGTTGTAATCATTTGACCTGCTTGAGGTTTGTTGAAAGACATGCCTTTGTTTAACTGACTTGCTTGAGCCCACCACAAAAATTCTCTTTGCAGACATGGAATGAGTGGGATTACGTCCTCTAGGCTTTGGCTGTGTTCGGACCATAAGCTTTTTAAGTACTATTGCAGCTTTCTCATATGAAGTCTTGCCAAAGGTATCAGAAGAATGCAAGATGCCATGAACCCCAGAGCCTGCAGGATTTTCCTTGCAGTCAGCTGGGAGAGCTTTGCTAGGCCTTTGAAGTACTCTGGTAACTGCTGTTGTTTTTCCTCTGTGAGATAAGCCATTTGCGTTTTTGTGTCCAGTTTGGCTCCTAAGAAAATAATTTGTTGGGATGGCAGAAGTCTTGATTTCTGAATGTTGACTGTGTATCCCAAGGCCTGTAGTAACTGAATGACATAGTCCAAGTTTGCTATCAAGGTTTGTATGTGGTCTGCTTGTATGAGGCAGTCGTCCAGGTAGGGGTATATTTGAATCCCCTGGAGTCTGCAGTGTGCCACTACTGATGCCAGGCATTTCGTGAACACTCTGGGCGCAGTAGATAAGCCAAACGGCAATGCTGAGAATTGATAATGCTCTGTCCCTGCAAGAAATCTGAGGTATCTTTTGCAGCTTTGTCTGATTGGGACATGCAGGTATGCCTCCTTGAGGTCCAGAGTGACCAGCCAAGACCCCTTGCCCAGCATGGGAAGGAGTTGCTGCAACGTCAGCATTTTGAACTTTGGCACAATGAGATAAGTATTTAGAGTAGACAAGTCCAGTATAGGCCTCCATTTGTTTTCCTTTCTTGGAACAAGGAACAGTCTTGAATAAAATCCCTGGCCTTGTTCCTGTGGAGGGACCTTTTCTATTGCTTTTATATTTAACAGCTTTGAAACTTGAATGAGTGCCTCTGCCCTTTGATGAAGTGGCAGGTTTGGCATGCCTTGTCTTATTGGTAAAGTATGGAAGTGGAATCTGTAACCTTTGTCTATTAAATCCAGAATCCAGTTGTCCTTGGTTAAGATATGCCAGTTTTTGAGAATAAGGATAATTTTCCGCCCAAAGGTGCTTCTCTTTGAGCCTTTGTAGATGGTATGAAAGTCAAGTCATTGTGGTTGTCCTTGTGGTGCAGCTGGACTGCCTCGCCACTTCTTTGATTTGGTGGTTGCCATTGGCCCCTGTAGAAGCCTCGGTATTGCCCTCTACCGGGCACGCCTGTTTTTTCCCCTTTGAAACTTGTCAGTGTCTGGAAAGGACCAATTCTTTGAAGGCCAATTCCTGTTGAATCTGGGTGGCTGAACCTGGAGGAAATCTTTGACTGTCTGTACTGATTTAGCTTTTTCCTCAATGGACTTCAACACATCTTGTGCATTAGCACCAAAAGCTTCTGTTTTTCCAGAGGTGCATCAAGTAACTTTACTTTAACATGGTCTGGCAGTGGCTGTTCTTTTAACCAAGCATGTCTACGTATAACAGCCCCAGTCATAGCTGCCCTACATGAAGCCTCCAATGCATCATAACCACACTGAAGAAAATGACTGCTAACCTGCTGAGTGTTATGTACTAGATCCTGCAATGCCTTTCTATCAATAGGCTCAGGAGAGGCTAGCTTTTCTGTAAATCATCCAGTAAAAATCCTGGTACTGAAACATATGAAAAAGGCAGTTACGTGACCTCATGGCCAGGGTGGTAGAGGTATAAACTTTTTTACCCCATCTCTCCAGGGACCTAGCTTCCCTATCCGCTGGCAGTGGATTCTTGGCTGTGGAAGTAGCCACTCCCTTGGGGCCCTGTGAAATAGTTTCTAGATCCACAGAATGGGCCTTAAAGAGATGTTTGTGGGTGTCAGGGACCCTATAATATCTGTCTGGCTTGACAGGAGCAGGAGGGAGAGAATCAGGGTTAGCACTGGAGTCGGAGAAAACATCATCCAGGACATCCATAACTGCAGGGATAGCTAAAGGTCTGTGCTGGGGTAGCTTGAGGAAGGTACGTAGCCTTTTCCTGGAATCAGAGAATTCCTGACCCTGCCATTTGAAATGCTCCCTCATAGAGTGTAGGACTTCACCGAACGAAAAATCCTCTGGAGGAGAGGCAGAGGGAATTGATTCCTCAACATCAGAGTCCTCATAGGCCTGGAAGGATTCTTCTTGGGTATCTGAATGCTCAGAATCCCCAGAGGCTTCATCTGAAGAGAGGTTGTCGGCCTGCTCAGTTCTGGGCCTTTTCTCTGCAGGCTGAGAACCTCTGTCTGGATGAGGCTGAGACCCCCTGATAAGAGAAATAAGATCTGCAGCAAGAGACATGATCTGTTTATCAGAAGAAGGGGCCTGGGCAGTAGGTTTAGGATGGGCCTTGGCCTGGCTGGCGGCCTTAGCACGTGCAAAGGCCTTGATGGACATGGATACAGGAGGCCTAGCTGCCCCACGTGCAGGAGTAACCTTGTCCACAGGAATGGTGTCGGGTAGATCCAGAACTTCGGTTTCTGGAGGAAAATCAACAACCGGCACCGGTGTAGACTCCGAGACCGAAGGACGTGTTAACGCTGTGTCGTCGGCCTGGAGTGGTTGAATTACCGCTTCTGAAGGGACCGAAGCACTCGCGGAGGGTTTAGGAGGAGTATCGGTGGAGGACGCGGGCCGAGGATGTCGGTCCCGGTCCTTTCGTTTTTTGGTAGATTGAGTTGTCGGTTGTTCCGACGGCATGATATAAGCGAAAGATCCGCCGAAAAGGTCTTTGGCAAATTCTGCCCGGCGCCTGAGAGCGCGCTTATTAAAGCAAGCACAGGCAGCACAGGCCGAGACGTCGTGGTCTGGGCCCAGGCAAGGGAGGCAATAAGAATGGAAGTCCTTATGAGGTATTTGTTTACCACAAGACAAACAATTATTAACTTTCTCAATTTGTTCTGACATCGGCTGAGGCAAGAAAAAATGTTCCCCAACGGGGTACTTAGCTTTTAGATGACTTCGGTACTGAAAACACAGGAGCTGACCGACCGGCACTTGTGAACTGCTTCTGCTTCGGGCACCGCGCGGCAAGAAAGACTGAAGAAGATGGCGTCGGCCGATGCCTTTATACTCCAGCCATTCTGACGTCGGAGAGGAGGCGACACCATCCGACGCCGGACCCGGACTTTGGAATCCGGCCGACTGAGGGCTGCCTGAGGCAGGACAACCCATATGTTATGACTGCAGTTGCATTCTTGAAGGACATCAGACCAGCAGCAAAGCCAGCACTGTCTTGCTTTATTAAAAAATGATATTGCACTGTGCTGAAGACACTGCAGTGTTTAATGTGCACCTGGTAAGTAACTCTAGTGCATTTTGAGCATATGCAATCTTTATTACCTGCACACGTGTGTGTATGCATGCATAGGCTTAGGCACAGGGTATAGCTCTGCCTCTCAAATGTCCCAGATTTTGCCTCATATATTTCAGCACACCTCTTAAATGTCTCTATACTTTGCAGGCCATCCTTCGCCTCACATGTTTGCTCTGTTCCACAAACCTTTTCAATTTCTGGCAAAACCATTGGGATTTTGGTCAATAATGCTCCTCATTAAAAAGCCATACTTCTTATTCTTCAGAAAATGTGTGCTGATTTAACACTTGTTCTATTAATTTAAATAAATATGAACAAGAAGTTATGTGCTCACCATAACGTTCGATGTATGTAGTCCATCTCGCCTCACATTCTTATTCGCGGGTTCGCAGCCGAATATCGGCTCCGACTCGGCCAACTTTTATTTACTAGCTTGAAGTCTCTCATTGGCTGGGCCAAGCAGGTATCCCATGCGGCACTGTTCCATAACCCCAGATCTAGTTTGCTGCGAATCCAACAATCACACCTCATGCATAACAATCCAATAAGGTAGAACACTATCAAGGGGAATAAGAAAAAACAAACTACCACTGAAGGGTACTCTAGCACCAATCCCAACCTCCAGATCCTCCAGGAAAAGGGCAGGTGGGAGGGTACGTAAGAATGTGAGGCGAAATGGACTACATACATCGAACGTTATGGTGAGTACATAACTTCTTGATGTTATGCAGTCCAATCTCGCCTACATTCTTACTCGCAGGACAGCGTCCCCAGCACCTCTATCCTGGGAGGCTCAAAGGAAGATACTCTTGAGGACTGTGGAACCAAAGGAAGCCCGGCCCCTAGAAGCCATGTCCAGTTTGTAATGAGTAATAAAGGTGTGCGGGGAAGCCCACGTGGCTGCAGCAGAAATATCATCCAAAGACAGTCTGGCATGGTATGCCAGAGACGCAGAAACTGCCCTAGTAGAGTGAGCCTTGATGGGGAACGGTAGATTTTTTTCCCGCTGAAGAATAAATAAAGAAAATACAATTCGAAATCCATCTGGAAATGGTAACCCTGGAAATAGGGGAACCCACTCTATTTTCTGAAAAGGGAACAAACAATTGGTCAGATTTTCGTAGGTGTTTGGTCCTGTGTAGATAGAATCGTAATTGTCTGTGCACATCCAGTTGATAAAATCTAAACTCTGCCTTGTTCGAGAATTGAGGGAAGAACACTGGCAGCTCAATAGACTGACTGAGATTCACAACAGATGTTACCTTGGGAAGGAAGGACGGATTAGGTCTAAGAGAAACTCTGTCCTTATGAAAAATTAAATACGGGGGTTTGATGGAGAGAGCTTGAATCACTGACACCCGTCTGGCTGATGTGATGGCTATTAGAAAGGCTGTCTTCCAAGACAAAAACTTTAATTCACAGGTGGCAGCCGGCTCGAAAGGTGGAGAAGTAAGGGCTTGCAAAACAAAGTTTAGATCCCAAGGCATGAAAGGTTCTGACACAGGAGGCCGGAGTAATAAGGTGCCCTTTAGAAAGGCCTTACAGAGTTTATGAGCCATAAGGGAAGGCTCACAGGAGGTATGAAAGTTTGAAATAGCCGCCAGCTGGACTTTAATGGTAGCGGGCGCAGAGCCCTGCTGAAAGAGCATGGACAAGAAATCCAAAACAGCAGCAACTGGGGCTGTGTAAGGGTCAATTCCTTGGGCATGAGCCCAAATAGAGAATCTCTTCCATTTGCTGGAATAAATCTTCCTAGTCGAAGACTTATGAGAAGAGGATAAAATGTGCAACACCTCAGGTGAAAAAGATGAAGTCTGACTAACGACAGAAGTGGAGTAGTAGGGCTGTCAACCTGCGGGTCTGCAGGGAGGGATGGAACTGTCCCGACATGTGTGTCAGTAGGTCTGCTACTAGGTCCAGAATCCAAGGACTGTCCACAGCGAATTGATGGAGAAAGGAGAACCAGACCTGGCGAGGCCAGTGTGGGGCAATTAGAATCATCTTGCTTCCCAAGGATATGGCTTTCTGAATCACTCTTGGTAACAGAGGAAACGGAGGGAAAGCATAGAGCAGACTGGAGGCCAATCATGGACTAGAGCATCCCTTGGTGACTCCCCTGTGGGGATCAGGGTGAAGTAGTTGCTGCATTTGGCATTGAGGGGATTGGCAAAAAGATCACAGCAAGGCTGACCCCACCTGCTGAAAATCTGTTCCGCAACCAGACGGTTCAGGGATCACTCGTAAGGCATCAGAATAGCTCTGCTCAGCCCGTCTGCTATCACATTGGCCTTCCCCGGAATGTGCGTTGCCACTAGAAAACGTTGGGAAGACACTGCCCACTGCTACACTTGCATGGCCTCTCAGCACAGGGGTAAGACCTGGTTCCTCCTTTTTGTTTAGATACCATACAACGGACATGTTGTCGAGTGTATTGCAATCGTCCTCAGAGGAAGAGAGCTCTGAAGTGCCCACAAAACCCCCTTTTTGGTTTTGTGAATCCTTTCCCCTTGGTGTAGACCTTGTACCCCCCTCCGGGCCCCCCAATTCTTGCGTTGAATTTTTGACCTCTTAGGTTTGTTGGACATCCTTTTTTAATCTTGAGCCCCCAAAAAACCCTTTTGCAAAGGAATAGGGGTTTAGCCCTTTACGGCTTGGGGAATTTTTTTAAGTACCTTGAGCTTTCTCTTGAAGTCTTGAAAGGTTGGTCGTGATCCCCCCATGCGGTTTTCCTTGGCCCGGGGGGAATTTGTGGTTTGAAGTTTTGGGTCTGTTTTTTTTTCCCGTGAGTAACCTTTTTGTTTTTTTCCATTTTGGGCCCCAAGAAAAAATTTTTTGGGGAGGGAGAAGTTTTTTTTTTTGGTTATTGATCCCGGCCTGAGTCAATACATGCCAAAGTTTGTAAAATTTGGGCGTTGATGGGGCACGCCAGGTGGGGGTATATTTGTCCCTGAGTCTGAGGTATCTTCCCGGGCTTTCTAAAATTGGGGGCAGAGAAAAGCCCGGAAGCAAAATTGAAACCCGCCCTAAAAAAAAATTGAGGATTTCTGCACGTCGATTGGGAACTTGCCCCTTGGGGTAGATGAAGCCAACCCCCTTGCCCCGGGGGGGGTTTGAACGACATTTTAAATTTTCCGGGTTTTTGAGGACTCCTATGGCCTTTTTTTTTCCTTTTTGGGAACGGAAAGTCTTGTTTTGGGCCCGTTTGGGGGGGGCCTTTTCTATTGTTTTATTTTTAACACTTTGAAATTAATGATCCCCCCCCTTTTGTAAGGGGCGGGTTTGGTTTTGGTTTTTTAAAGGGGGTTCTGAACCTTTTTTATTAAACCCAGAATGTTGTCCTTGGTTAAGTATGCCGTTTTTAAATGGTTTTTCCAAAAAGGGCCTTTTTTTGACCCTTTTGAAAGGGGAAAAAGAAAGCTTGTTTTCCTTTGGGGTTGCAGCTGGAGGCCATTCTTTGAGGGGCCATTCCCCTGTGGACCTGGTTTTCCCCTTACCGGAGGTTTTTCCCCCCCTTTAAAAACTTTAGTTTAAAGGACCAATTCTTTAAAGGGCCAACCTCTGTTGGGGGTGAACCGGGGGAAATCTTTACTGTCTGATGTTTTTTTTTCCCAAGGGACTTAACACCGTCTTTAGCCCAAAACCCTTTTTTTTCCAATGCATAAATAACATTTTAAAGGGTCTCGTGGTGTTTTTTAACCAAGCTTCTATAAAGCCCCAGAAGCTCCCCTCTGAACCCCCAAATAATCCCAACTGAAAAAATTTTGAACCGTAGTGTTATGCGTTGAATCCTTTTACAATCTCAGGGACTAGTTTTTCAAAATCCCAAAAAAAAACCCGGGTTTGAAACAATGGGCGTTTTTCAGGCCGGGGGGGTTGGGTTAAATTTTTTTCCCCCAGGGACCTATTTACCCGCTGGCGGGGACGGCGGAAAGAGACCCGGGGCCCTGTGAAAATTTCAACCCAAAGAATCCTTAAAGGTTTTTTTTGGGGTGTCGGGCCCCCTTAAAAGTCGGGCTTCCGGAAGAGAATCGGGACCGGGAGGGGGAAAAAATCTCCCCCCATAATGGGGGTAGAAATCTTCTGGGGGGGAGGGGGAGATTTTCCTGGAATCAGAGTTCCTACCCCCCTTTTGAAATCCCCCCTTAGATGTGGGACCAAAAAAACCCTCGGGAGGAGGGCAGGGGTTTTCCTCACTAGACCTCTGGCCTGGAAGGTTCCTTGGGATTAATCTCAGAACCCCAGAGGTTATCGAAGAAGGGCCCGTAGTTTGGGTTTTTCCTGCGGCGGCCTTGCGGAAGGCTGAGCCCCCGATAAGAGAAAAAGCTCCCAAAAGGCAGATTTTTTCAAAGAAGGGCCGGGAGATTTGGGACCTTGGTCTGGGGACAAAAAGGCCGTGGACTGGAACGGAGGAGCTGCCCCCTGGGATAACCGCCCGGAAGGGGGGGGAGATCCAGGGTTTCTGGGGGAAAAACAAAACCGGCCCGGTTCCCCAAAAGGGGGTTCGTTTTCGGGGCCCGGGAGGGGAAACCGCCGGGGGGGAAAAACCCCCGGGGGGGTTTAGGGGGTTTTGGGGAGGACGGGCCAGGGGGGCCCCGGCCCGGGGATTAGTTGGGTTTTGAGGATTTACAAAGCCCCAAAAATTTTAAATTCCCCCCGGGCCTGAACGTTTAAAAGAAAAAGGGCCCACCGGACCCCTGGTCTCCCCCACAAGGGGGGCAAAAAAAGGAACCTTTAATTTTTTTACCCGCAAAAAATTAAAATTTGCGCCGGCGAGGCAAAAATTTTCCCCAAAAGGGGGACGCAGAGAGGACAAAACACGGACGCCCCCGGGACGGGAAACTGCCTGCTTGGGCAGGCAAAAAGTAAAGAAGGGGCCCCCGAGTTTTTAACCCACCCACAGCCAAAAGGGCCCCAATAAAAAAGACTTTGGAACCCCCGGAAGGGTGCCTGGGAGGAAACCCTATGTTTGAGCATTGCATTCTTAAACTAAACCCGGGAGCATGTTTTGTTTTAAAAAAGTTTTGCCGGGCTAAGCCGATTTTAATTGCACCTTAATCTCTATCTTTTGGAAAAGCTTTTTTTAAACCTCACAGTTGTTTCACTCTTGGCAATTGTTGCCCCCAAATGTCCCAGATTTTGCCTCATATATTTCAGCACACCTCTTAAATGTCTCTATACTTTGCAGGCCATCCTTCGCCTCACATGTTTGCTCTGTTCCACAAACCTTTTCAATTTCTGGCAAAACCATTGGGATTTTGGTCAATAATGCTCCTCATTAAAAAGCCATACTTCTTATTCTTCAGAAAATGTGTGCTGATTTAACACTTGTTCTATTAATTTAAATAAATATGAACAAGAAGTTATGTGCTTACCATAACGTTCGATGTATGTAGTCCATCTCGCCTCACATTCTTATTCGCGGGTTCGCAGCCGAATATCGGCTCCGACTCGGCCAACTTTTATTTACTAGCTTGAAGTCTCTCATTGGCTGGGCCAAGCAGGTATCCCATGCGGCACTGTTCCATAACCCCAGATCTAGTTTGCTGCGAATCCAACAATCACACCTCATGCATAACAATCCAATAAGGTAAAACACTATCAAGGGGAATAAGAAAAAACAAACTACCACTGAAGGGTACTCTAGCACCAATCCCAACCTCCAGATCCTCCAGGAAAAGGGCAGGTGGGAGGTGCGTAGAATGTGAGGAAATGGACTACATACATCGAGCGTTATGGTGAGTACATAACTTTGATGTTATGCAGTCCAATCTCGCCTACATTCTTACTTCATGAGGACAGCGCCCCAGCACCTCTATCCTGGGAGGCTCAAAGGAAGATACTCTTGAGGACTGTGGAACCAAAGGAAGCCCCCTAGAAGCCATGTCCAGTTTGTAATGAGTAATAAAGGTGTGCGGGGAAGCCCACGTGGCTGCAGCAGAAATATTATCCAAAGACAGTCTGGCATGGTATGCCAGAGATGCAGAAACTGCCCTAGTAGAGTGAGCCTTGATGGGGAACGGTAGATTTTTTTCCCGCTGAAGAATAAATAAAGAAAATACAATTCAAAATCCATCTGGAAATGGTAACCCTGGAAATAGGGGAACCCACTCTATTTTCTGAAAAGGGAACAAACAATTGGTCAGATTTTCGTAGGTGTTTGGTCCTGTGTAGACAGAATCGTAATTGTCTGTGCACATCCAGTTGATAAAATCTAAACTCTGCCTTGTTCGAGAATTGAGGGAAGAACACTGGCAGCTCAATAGACTGACTGAGATTCACAGCAGATGTTACCTTGGGAAGGAAGGACGGATTAGGTCTAAGAGAAACTCTGTCCTTATGAAAAATTAAATACGGGGGTTTGATGGAGAGAGCTTGAATCACTGACACCCGTCTGGCTGATGTGATGGCTATTAGAAAGGCTGTCTTCCAAGACAAAAACTTTAATTCACAGGTGGCAGCCGGCTCGAAAGGTGGAGAAGTAAGGGCTTGCAAAACAAAGTTTAGATCCCAAGGCATGAAAGGTTCTGACACAAGAGGCCGGAGTAATAAGGTGCCCTTTAGAAAGGCCTTACAGAGTTTATGAGCCATAAGGGAAGGCTCACAGGAGGTATGAAAGTTTGAAATAGCCGCCAGCTGGACTTTAATGGTAGCGGGCGCAGAGCCCTGCTGAAAGAGCATGGACAAGAAATCCAAAACAGCAGCAACTGGGGCTGTGTAAGGGTCAATTCCTTGGGCATGAGCCCAAATAGAGAATCTCTTCCATTTGCTGGAATAAATCTTCCTAGTCGAAGACTTATGAGAAGAGGATAAAATGTGCAACACCTCAGGTGAAAAAGATGAAGTCTGACTAACGACAGAAGTGGAGTAGTAGGGCTGTCAACCTGCGGGTCTGCAGGGAGGGATGGAACTGTCCCGACATGTGTGTCAGTAGGTCTGCTACTAGGTCCAGAATCCAAGGACTGTCCACAGCGAATTGATGGAGAAAGGAGAACCAGACCTGGCGAGGCCAGTGTGGGGCAATTAGAATCATCTTGCTTCCCAAGGATATGGCTTTCTGAATCACTCTTGGTAACAGAGGAAACGGAGGGAAAGCATAGAGCAGACTGGAGGGCCAATCATGGACTAGAGCATCCCTGGGTGACTCCCCCTGTGGGGGGATCAGGGTGAAGTAGTTGCTGCATTTGGCATTGAGGGGATTGGCAAAAAGATCACAGCAAGGCTGACCCCACCTGCTGAAAATCTGTTCCGCAACCAGACGGTTCAGGGATCACTCGTAAGGCATCAGAATAGCTCTGCTCAGCCCGTCTGCTATCACATTGGCCTTCCCCGGAATGTGCGTTGCCACTAGAAAACGTTGGGAAGACACTGCCCACTGCTACACTTGCATGGCCTCTCAGCACAGGGGTAAGACCTGGTTCCTCCTTTTTGTTTAGATACCATACAACGGACATGTTGTCGAGTGTATTGCAATCGTCCTCAGAGGAAGAGAGCTCTGAAGTGCCCACAACGCCACTAACACCACTCTCATCTCGAAGACCCTGATGTGCAGATGTACCTCGTGATCTTGCCACGATCCTTGGACCGTCCTGCCAAGATAATGCCCCCCCCCCCACACCTGGGAGGTGTCCGTGGTCACCATGGCGACGGGTGGCGGATGAACAAACGGTTTCCCCTCGTCCAGATTGGTAGAGCACAGCCACCAACCGAGATCCTGTTTGCATCAGTCCGTGAGTAGGATCTGGTGGGAAAGGGGGAGTTTTTGCAGAGACCATTGGGCAAAGAGAAGCCATTGAAGAAGCCTCATGTGTAATCTCGCTAGAGGCACTAACATAATGGTAGCTGCCATGGTGCCCAGAAGCTGAAGAGCCCATCTCGCCTGTACTTTCCTGAGGGGTAATAAAGCATGAACCTGATTTTGTAATACTCTGATCCTGTCGTGCAGCAAGAAGGCCCGCATTTGAACGGTGTCTAGCTCTGCGCCTATAAACGTGACACACTGTGAGGGCAGCAAGGCAGATTTTTCCCAGTTCAATGTTATTCCTAGTCGTTGATAGAGGGTAATGGTAGCGTCCCTGGCTCGGATGAGTAGATGCCTGGTGGGGGGCGGTGAAGAGCCAGTCGTCCAGGTACGGAAACACTTGGAATCCTTGATGTTTCAGGTGAGCTGTCACCACCGCCAAACACTTAGTGAACACCCTGGAGGCTGTGGTGAGACCAAAGGGCAGGGCACGAAACTGAAAATGACTGGCTCCCAGCCGGAAGTGTAGGTGACTCCTGGATGCCCTGTCCATTTTGAAATGATAGTAAGCATCCTTGTGGTCGATGGAGCACATCCATACTTCTTTTTCCAGCAACAGAAAAATGTACTGAAGGGTGACCATTCGGAACTTGGACTTCAGAACGTAGTGGTTTAATCTGCTGAGATCTAGAATGGGTCTCAGGTCCCCCGTTCTTTTTGGCACCAAAAAGAGTCTTGAGTAAGTCCCTAATCCGATTTGGTCTGAGGCTACAGGTTGGATGATTCCCTTCTTTAGCAGCTTTGAAACCTCTAATGCTGTGTGATCCCTTTGACTGGGTGGAACGTCCGGGATTCTCCTGACTGGAGGGGGGGTCTGACAAAAAGGGGATGGCGTAACCTCCGGAAACTATTCGTAATACCTATCGATCCTGGGTGATGCTTTCCCAGGCTTCCGGGTACAACGATATGCGGCCCCCGACTGGCTCTGGAATAGCACAGTCGGGCAACACATCAGAAACGATGGTAGGAAGACCCACGAAAGGAATCACAGTCTCCCGTGTTGCGGGGGCCTCCTCTACCTCTAGGGCGGTGTCTTCCAGAATACCCCCCCCCTCTGCCTCTGGAGGGGGACTCACCTTGTGCAGCCGGGAAAAACTTCTGCGATTTCTTGAACCACATCTTCCCTCCCCTCTGAGCCTTGGGGTAAGGTCTCCAGGGAAGGGAAAAATGGGCCCCTACGGCAGATAGGGTCTTTCCCTCTTGCTCGCATCTGGTGAGGGTGTCTTTCACTTTGGTCCCAAAGAGCGAAGACCCATCAAAAGGAGCGTTAGTGAAGGAAGACTTGAAGGCCTCCGAGAAATGACACAGGCGCATCCAGGCTTGCCTCCTGAGGGCTACTCCCAAACTGGCTGCCCTACTTGCCCCCTCGGCTGCATATGACATGAGCCTCATGGACGAGTTGACAACAGAATTGAGGGTAGACACCTGGGCATTAACTGTGTGCGCTATCGCCTCAGGTAAGTTACCCGCTAGAGTATCTCCTAACTCCTTGAGGAGATCTCTCTGGAGCAGAGTAAAATGACAGAGGTAGTTCAGTGACCGTAGGGTGAAGGTCGCTGATGAGAGGGTACTCTTCATGTCCATGCTCCTAGACTCCTTGTTAGGAGGATGGACGGAGGAAGAAGACTCTGCTACTTCCTGCTGTGTGGCCGCCGCCATCACCATGGCATCTACAGAAACCCCTTTGGACAGAAACTCTTTCCCCGGGGGGGGGGGGCAGAAAGAAACTTATTGGGCCTTCGGGGTACATGTTCCACCGAATCAGGATTCTCCCACACCCTTCGACAAATTAAATCCAAGAGCTCGAAGGGTGGAGACACCCAGGAGGTGGAGGGTTGAGCACCAAAGGCCTTGAGGAATACAGACTCCTCCTCATAGGGGGTTTTGGACGGCCAGTCGCCTCTCTGTCTCAATATCTCCAGGATGTTGGAGAAAGACGTCGTCAGAGGACGACCTGGGGGACCCCTCCGACTCCTCGAGGTCAGTATCAGAAGTGAGAGACTCGTCCTGGGAGTCTATGTGCTTCCTCTTGCACGACTTCTTTCTAGGGGGCTCCTCAGGCACAGACTCTGAGGGGCCCTCAAAGTTGGGGATTGCTCATGGGGGTATCCCCAGACTTTTGCGCTCCGCCATCTACGGACAGGGGGACGTCAGAGGCTCTAGCCGGGGTGGAAGGGGACGGAATGATCGATCCGGGTGATGTAACTGACGATCTGGCCAGTGCGCTCCACATGGCCTCGAAGGTGGGTCCCCCCGAATCCGAGGACCGACCGGCCTCCGAGGCCATGACTGGGGTCAGGGTCCCCCAAGCCGATGCGCCAAGAGGGAGGCTCGGAACAGACAGGTGTCCTGAAGTATCCCCCTCGGGCCCGACTGAGGAAACCCGAGTGCCAAACCCTGTGGACAGAGCCGACTGGGTCGGAGCAGACGTCAGCACCGATAAACCTTTGAGGGGTATCAGAGCCGTTTGCAGGAACATCACTCGGAGCGGAGCACTCCGGCTCCGAAGACAAGGAAGTGCTCAGAGGAGGAACCATCGACACAAGCATCGGGACGAGCTCCGGAGCAGACTGGGTCGGAGCAGAGAATAATTTTGCCAACACCGGCGACTGCAGGAGCCTCTGTACTACCCTATCCAAATCAGAAAGCCTGGAGGATTTGGAGGACAGGGAGGGAGATTGGGATGTCCTCTCAGGAGAACCATGCCTAACACTGGGCGACCGGCTCCGAATGGGTTCCAGTAAAATAGGAGCCGACGCGGATTCCAGTACTACAGATACCTCCTGCGGCCCAGAGGACAGAGGAGCCGAGGAGGTAGAGTCAAGTTTAGAAATTTTCTCCGGGGCCTCCGAGGAGACAGACAGAGATGGAGATCTCTTCTTCGCCTTAGAAGCTTTAGACTTGGACTGAGAACTAGAAGTAGAGTCTAAAGACTCCTCAAACGAAGGTTTTAGGAGTCCCTTCAATATTAGTTTATTTTTCCTCTCCTGGAGCACCCTCGGACTGAAGGCGTGACAGACGCTACAAGACTCTTGCAAATTAATAGCTCCTAGGCAGTAAACACATACGGAATACCCATCTGTAATGGACATTTTGTAACTTCACTTGAACATTTTTTAAAACCGGAAGGTTTATGTTCCTTCTGATCCTTAGACATCTTACACAAGCAGACCACTGAAAACAACCTAGCCGGAAAAACAGTAAAGGCGGGAAAACTACTGATCAGACTACACAAGGCAACCAAAGAACCTCCAAGTAAAATGGTTCTTTACTAACTCACAACACACTACTTAATATTAAGCAGAACACATTTATCCAAAAATAGACTAACAGAAGTCTTCCACAAAAGGAAACGGAGCACTGCACACAGAAAGGAGGACTAGGTCCTCCAAGTAAAATGGGCCTAGCCCACTGGAACAGTTAGGGATACCAACTACACGAACAAAAAACACTACAAACAAGCAACAAGAAGAATAGCTATTAAAATAGCTTTTGTGGTTGAACAACTAGCAAATTTCTTAAGAGAAATTGAAAAAAGAAGGTACTTAGCCACAGCCAAGCGAGACCACGTCCTAGCTACACGAGCGGCAAATGAGATCTAGGGTTATGGAGCAGTGCAGCATGGGATACCTGCTTGGCCCAGCCAATAAGAGACTTCGAGCTAGTAAATAAAAGTTGGCCGAGTCAGAGCTGATATTCGACTCCGAACCTGTGAGTAAGAATGTAGGCGAGATTGGACTACATAATATCAATATTTAAAACATGCCCTTTTTTGGGGCCTTTGCTCATTATTTTTGGCTTTATCCAGCATCTGTGACCAAAGAAGTTGAGACGCATGTATTTTGCATTTGTTTCTCTAGAAATGTTTGGTTTTCCAGCAAACTGCTGTGGACTGAAGTCACTAAATAACAGCAAACAACTTTCAAATTTCATACCCTTCATGAAATGCCTGCCAATGAAAAGTCTGCCATTCTAGCAGTAAGCATATAAAAATAATATTTAAAATCTGACCCTGATCTTGGGTCTTTGTCTCAAAATCTTGAGAAAATTGCTGAAGAGAATTGGGGGGGGGGGGTTACAATGGGTTGCGGAGAAATGAAATACATTTCTGGGCTAGCATTTATGATCTCAAAAACAGACACCTGAGCTGTCCAAAGTCAAAAAAGTAGATCTAACTGAAAATCACATGACAAGAGATACAGTGTGTGTGTTTGTATGTATAAGTATACAATGCAAATGTAATGATGAGCAAGGAGGAGACAGGGAAAAATATAATGCATTTTTCTGCAAAAAACAGAAGAGTTTACATATTTTACTATGGTGGGAAACAGTTCTGGAATCTTGCGGTAAATGAATGTACATATTGTATAAAACTAAGTAACAAATATTTTTTTCCACCTGGAAATGGAATAATCACATTAAAATGTTCCCCGATGGGCAAGAAATTTTAGGTTGTGTATGTGACTAGTTCCTTTTTTTTTTTTTTTTAAAGGGGGGGGGGGCAGCCCCTAACCGAACAGAAACATGTCAGAGGTCACATTTTAAGCACCTCTAACAGTCTGACAATTTAGAAGTTAAAGACAAGACTGTAATCATTTTAGGACCTTTGTTATCCCAGAATGTCAATTTAAAACCATAGCAGGATAACTCCTGTAGCACTGGTGAGGGAGAGCAGATACATAGACTGGGAAGTTTAGAAAGTAGATGACTATGTATACAGCTGGCCACTGACAGCCACAGAGAAAAATAAAGTGCCTTACCTTTAAAGGAGAAGAAGCAAAGTAAGAGGCAGAAAAAAACACAAGACTGCTACAGAGAGAGGGATAGAAAAGAGACACAAGTCTCGATTATCAGAGAAGGAAACTGCCACTCTCTCCAAAAACGTAGCAGTTTAAAAATGAGTACTATTAACTGTAAAAAAAGAGTCAAAACTTCCTTAGTTTTAATTACATACAGTCACTGTACTTAAATGGAAGCAAGTAAATGGAGTTAAGCTCCAAAGCGACAGAGGCTCACTTTAAAGCACACAGGTTTACCATAACAAAATCTAAAAACAGAAAAAAAGAAATGATAATCTAAAACCAAGGCAGAATGTATTATGAGAATGGGAGGAAATTAGAAGTAAAAGAAGTCCTTACCCTTCACAACAGTAAAGGATTAAGCATAACACAAAAAAGACTGGCGAAAGTAAAAGCTAGATAGATGGATAACTTTGTAGAATAACAGGGAAATTAACGGATCTAGCGGCTAGCAGCTGTCAAAGCCCAAAAGAACAGTTAAGTATTTGAGAAAGCATGTAGAGAGAGAAAAAAAAATAGACAATTTTATATAAACAAACCTTCTAACAGCTCAAGACTTGAACCATCTGACCATGCCGGCAACAAACCAGATGTGAGGAATCAGAGGTAGTGTGTTGCACTATGGGAAGAGGGAGCAGCTCGAGGTTAGGATCTGAAGTCTGGAAAATGCGGCCGAGTCAGATCACAGAATCGGATGTATAACCCAATAGTGAGGAAAAATAAGGACATCATATATACTGTCAAATCCCAAGGAAAAATGGGGTCCTTAATAGGATGCCAAAATAAAAAGGTACCTTTAAAAAAGCCTTACGTACTCAGGCAAAAAAAGAACGGTTTTCACCCAAGTGAAAATTAGAAATGGCAGTAAGCTGGACCTTAACTGTCAAGTAACTAGCTTCATCATTGAAAATGTAAGCAAGAAAGTCAAGAACAGCTGGGATAAGAGCTGAAGAGGGACCCAACCGTGTCTGAAGGGCCCACACGGAAAACATTTTCTAGTTGCTCTTATACACCTTTCTGGTAAAAACTTTCTGGGATGATGTAAGGATGTGACAAACTGGGGAAGAAAGCCTGGCATTTCTAGCCACGACTGGAAGTAGATAAACCATGCAGTAAACCTGAGGGGTTGAATATCTGGGTGAGGTATCCCTGACGGGTGAGACAGAAGGTCCTGAGAAGGATCTAACACCCAAGGATGGGGAACTAAGTGAGGCCACAGGTAGGGAAACCACACTTGTTGAGGCCAGAATGGCACAATGAGAATTACCTTGCACTTCTGGTGAAATGCTTTCTGGAGAATATTGGGAATGAGAGGAGTGTGAGGAAAGGCATATAGGAGAGCAGGGAGTCAATCATGAATCAGAGTCTCTCCATGACTCCTCCTCTAGGGGGATCAGGGCAAAGTACCTGCTGCATGAGGAATTGATGGGAGAAGGAAAGAGATCGCAGCATGGTTGGTCTCATTTGTGAAACATCATTTCCACCACTGACAAGAGTCACAGACTACTCTTGAGGAAGTAAAATAGACCAGCTCAATTTGTCTGCTAGCAATTTGGACTTCCCAAGATTATGCGCTGCCAAAACAAAGTTGCCAGAAGAGATCAATGCCTGCCATACTCTCACTGCCTCTCTATATGGGGGATAAGAGCTGGTTCACCCCCATTTGTTGATGCATTAGACCAGAGAAACACCTGCAACTCCAATAGGACTGCTCTCATTTCTAGGATATTGATGAAAAGGTTGCCTTGAGCCAGCCTTCCCAAGTAATGTCCCTCCACTGTAATTGGGAGGCATCTGTTGTTTCTGTAGCCTTGGGTGTAGGAAGACTAAAAGGATGGTCCAGAGAGACTACTACTGCATGAATCCTTTAGAATATGTGTTGTTTGCAAATATTTATAATTCAAATAGCCGCAGTCAAAGGATGACTGCAGTATCCTCATGTAAAATCTTGATAAAGGTACCAGAACTATAGAGGCTGCCACTGATCCGAGAAGCTGTAATACCAAACCTGGCTGAAGGGGAAGGGAGAGAGAATGTGTAATGTTTAGTTTCGTAGATTGGTTAATCTTGTCTGTGGTAAGCTTGCGATCTGTGTAACCGTATCCAGAAGAGCACCAATGAATTCAGGACTTGAGTATGGGAGAGATGAGACTTGAGTTGTCCACTGCAATGTTTAGTTGAAGACACAGCTGAAGCAAATTGTCCCTATCCTGAAATCAGTAGAAGCTTGGTGGAAGCAGAAAGGAGGCAGCTGTCTAGTAAGGAAACGCACGGAATCCATGCAGTCTCATGTGAGCTCTGGCCACTGCCATGCACTTGGTGAACAACCTGGGGGCTGTGGTAAGACCAAAGGGCAGAGTTCTGAACTGGTAGTGACCAGCTCCCAGCCAGAAGTGTAAATACCTCCTGGATCATCTGCTTATCTTTATGTGGCAGTATCATCCTGAAGAAGATCTATCTAGCACATCCAGTCGTCATTGCCCAGAAAACGGAGAATGGGCTGAACCGTGACCATTCGAAACTTGGCGTGTCGAATCGATGTGTTCAAGTTGCTGAAATCCAGAACTGGTATCCAGTCCCCCATTTCCTTTGGCACTAAAATGAATCTTGAGTAAGTTCCGGATTCTATCTGGTCTGGTGGGACCTCTTGGATAAACCTTTTTTCTTAGCACCTTTCTTATTTGTATGGCTGTTTATTCCCTCTGACTGAGTGGATCAGCAGGGATTATTCGTAAGATCACAGGTGGAAGGCAAAAGTGTATTATATAACCACTTTAAATAATGGTCTGCATCCAAGTACCTTCTGTTAAGTTTAGCCAGACTTTGTTGCAGGGATAATCGACCTCGATTGCCTCCAGAGGTAAGCAAATGGGCATCCTTTCAGGAGTGCTTGTAAGGTCTCTCAATGAAAATCTCTGGACCCCTGGTTTTGCGGACCACCTCTGCAACGAGGGTATTATCGTCCATAAGCGTTCCTCCATCTTCATCTGGGGGAATTTTCTCCATGTGCATCCTGGAAAGGACCCAGGGATTTCTTAAACCATATCTTCTGACCACTTCCTTGATTCCTATAAAAGGATCTCTGAAGGATGGGAAAAAAAAAAGCCCACAGCAGTCAGGGTCTTTCCATGCTTCTCACGCCTGGATAATGTGACCTTCACTTTTGGGCCAAAAAAGAAGTTATGTACTCACCATAACGTTCCATCTGAGTAGTTATACTTCATTTGTCTTCAACCTGTGTGTATTCGGATCTGGATTGGATTCGAGACAGCAGCTTCACCAGCATCTGATCCGAGCTTCAAGCTCCTCCCCTTACCCATAATACCCCTCCATCTCCTTCCTTTCTTCAGATCGAATTTGCTGCACCATCAACCTTAGCCCAACCCAATCAGACCTTACCACAACAGGTTATATACAAACCTAACAAGCATGAACAGGAGAGTCGCAGAGGCGCTCTCTCCTACCTACCAGTGTAATAAAACAATGATAAGGTCGGGGGTAGTATGGAGGGATGGCTGAAGACAAATGAAGTACAACTACTTAGATGGAACGTTATGATGAGTACATAACTTCTTTATCTGAAGTAGTTTACTTCAATTGCTCTTCAACCTGTGGGAAAGAGTCCCCAGCTACTAAACACCTGGGTGGCCCACATGTAAGGATATTCCAGAGCACCGCAGAGCCAAATGATGCTCTCCCTGTAGAAATCATGTCCAGTTTATAGTGAAAGGTACGAGATGAAGACCAAGTAGCCACAGAACAATCATCAGTCAGAGACACCCTGGACCAAAAAGCTGCCGAGGTAGACATGGACCTGGCAGAATGCGCTTTTACTTGACCCGGAGGTGATATGCCTTTGTCTTTGTTTACCTGAAGGATACAATGAGAGATCCATCGAGCCAAAATTATCTTGGAGATTGGTTTACCCAGAAAGGGGTTAGAGAAGGACACAAATAACTGGTTGGACTTGCGAAAGGCCTTAGTTCTGTGTAAGTAAAACCTCAGTTGTCTACGTACATCTAACAAGTGTAATTTATATTCAACCCTGTTCTGAAAATTTGGAAAGAACACAGGTAAGTTAATCGTCTGGTTAATATTGGTCTTAGAAGCCACTTTGGGAAGAAAAGATGGAATGGTATGAAGCGACACCCTGTTATGGAAAATCATATATGGAACTTTGATAGACAATGCTTGAAATTCTGAAACCCTCCTAGCCGAGATGATAGCTACTAGGAAGGCCATTTTCCATGATAAAAATTTTACGTCTACTGATGCAGCCGGCTCAAAAGGTGGAGAAACCAGAGCCTGTAAAACCAAAGTCAAGTCCCAAGGAGGGGTGGGATCCTTCACCGGGGGGGGGGTCTTAAAAGAAAGGTACCTTTAATAAAGGTTTTACAAAGCCTAGAGGATGCTAAAGAAATCATGTTCTCCTCAATATGGAAATTGGAAATGGCAGCCAGTTGAGCTATTACAGTAGATTAGCTAGCACCCTGATGGAACATCTATGCCAAGAGTTCCAACACCACTGGGACCAGAGCTATGAAAGGGTCCAGGTCCCTTTGAGAAGTCCAGATGGAGGAAATGCTTCCATTTACTATGGTAAAGCTTCCTGGTAGACAATTTGTGAGCTGTCACCAGAATAGTCTTGACTGGAGAGGATAAACCGCGAGTCCTAGCTATCAAGGGAACTGCAGCAGCAAAGCAGTGAGCTTTAACTGTCCAAGTTTGGATGAGGAACCCCCCGAGGGGTGAGAGATGAGATCCAGAATCGAATCTAAGATCCATGGAGGATCTAGGAGATGAGACTAGGAGAAGGGAAACCATGAGACTGATGCATGGTCTCAAGCTAAATGCGTAGTAATCCCCTTTGGAAAAAACAGAGTACCCGCAAACTACAACATAGGAGGTAATGCCCTGAAATCTGAAGAAGAAATAAGGGATCTAGGGACCCAAGTAGATAGTCAGCTTTCCTTTGATAACCATGCTGCCAAAGTGGTTAGAAAATCCTTCTATGTGACCCATCTGATCACGAAAGTGTTCGCATTAAGATCTAAGGATGTAATGGTGCCCCTCTACTCTTCCCTCATCAGACCCATTATTAAGTACAATGCACCAATTGGAATGTACCTGGCTAGACATCTCCAGCAGCTGGAGAGACCACAAAGGTACCTAACCAAGAGGATTACTGGCCTCAAACAGTTGCCCTATGCAGGACAATTGAAAAAGCTAAGACTGTTCTCTGTTGCATACCGCTTTCTCAGAGGCGCTCTCTGTCTAACGTGCAGAGCCATGTCCAACCCAGAATTGTTGAACATGCTCCATCTTAGCAAAACCAAATCTACTTGAGCTATACGCTCTAGGGATATAAACCTCAACACAACAATGAATAGAACATGCTGGAGGGACAGATTCCCTTCGCAGAGACTTCCCTTACTATGGAACAGGGTCCCGATCTACATAAGACAGAGCCCCTCACTATCACTCTTCAAGAGGCACCTTGATGAGTGGATGGGTAACAAAGTTCACACCGGGGATCACACCAACAGCACTACTAGATAGGGGCCAAGGGTACTAGCTGCTAGTACAAAGGTCTAGGGAACTACTAAAGGGGCGGTGAATACAGCACAACGTGGCTGGGCTAATATATGCCTTCGGGCAGATAGCCCAGTACCAATCTATGAACCTATGAACCTATACCTGGCAAGGCCACAATGGGGCAATGAGGATCACTTTGCTCCCCAGCCTGCGAGCCTTCTGGAGGAATTTCGAAATAAGAGGAAATGGGGGGCAAGCATAGAGCCAGGAGGTCAAGCATGGACTAGAGCACCCCTGGGGAATTCCACCTGCGGGGGGGGGGGGGCAGAGTGAAGAACGCGCTGCACTTCACGTTGGAAGGAGATGAAAACAGATTGCAGCAAGGCCACCCCACTCGAGGAAGTTCTGCTCCGCTACTGAAGGAGTCAGAGACCACTCGTAAAGCATCAGAACACTCCTACTCAGTTTGTCTGCCAGTACGTTGGACCATCCCGGAATGTACGTTGCTACCAGAAACAGCCAGGTGGAAATCACCCATTCCCACACTCTCATGGCCTCATGACAAAGGGGGTAAGATCTGGTACCTCCCTGCTTGCTGATGTACCAGACCACTGACATGTTGTCTGACAGAAATGCAATAGTTCCCAAAGGGAGAAAGGCATGAAGGGCCTGCAACACGAAAAGGACGGCCCTCATTTCTAGAACATTGACATGCAACTTGGTCTTGTTCGGGGACCGTGTGCCTTGGACCGTCCTTCCCGAGCAATGCCCTCCCCCCAGTTGAGCCGTGGTCACAGTGGCTTGGGGAGTGGTTGCAATAAATGGGCATCCCTCGGCCGGTCCTGAGGAGTGCATCCACCAGCGGAGGGACTCATTGCCAGCCCTGCTGATACGTACTGGATGCATCAACGGTAGATCTAACCACGACCATTGGACTGCTGATGTCCACTGTAGTACCCGCATATATAGACGAGCACCCAGGAAGCAGACGGACCTGTGACGAAAGCTTCCAGAAACACCGACTAGTCCAAGGTAGGCTTAGGGGGGACCAACCCCTCCTGTTGGATTAGGAGTTCCATGATGTCGCCAAAGGAGATCTGGGGGAGCCTTCCCCTTCCTCCAAATCTGTGTCCTCGGTGAGGGACTCTGGGGAGGAGCCCAGGTGCCTCCTTTTGCACGTCCATTTGTGAGGAGCCTCTTCGGTGGGACTCTCCTGAGCAGACTCGAGAACTGCCTGTTGTTCCTCAAGGGGAATTGCCTGGGGCACATCAGGCACGGGCTTGTCCCAGAGTGGACCAAATGGCCAAAGTCACATCCAGAGCAGAGGGAGTTGAGGCGTAATCCAAGAATGCCGAAGGAGAGCGAGCCTCCGGGGACACCAATAAGGAAGCAGCTCTCCTTGGAACTGATGGTGGAATCAGAGCTGAGCCTACAGGTGCAGAGATGCCGAGGGGAGGGCCGTGACCAGACATAGTCAGAGCAGATGGAAACCCCACCTTGGATCAGATGCCCAGACTACGGATCCGATGTGCTCAAGGTAATCGCCAGTGTTGAGGTACAAAGTACCATCGGCGCAGACCCCCCCCCCCAAACTCAGAGACCTCTTTGATACAAAAACGTGGATACCAGGGGCCAGATCAGAGAAGGAGTTATGGAGGTGAAAAGGGGAAGCAAGCTCTTCACTCCATAGGGAGAGGGGGCCAGCAAGACTTCAATCTGGATGCAAATGAATCTTCCCATCATTTTGTCCATCTCCACTGCGCTTAAACTTTTGGTGGAGTGCAATGATGATGTCACTGATGCTGACCTGGAATGTCAGTGCACAGAGGCCCTTGAAGAAGGTCAAGGCTCCTCCGGCGAGAAGCATGGCGATCGAAGCCGGGGAGTAGGCCTAGAAATAGCCTGTAGTTTCTGAGGAGGACCTGACGGACCCCGATTGGTCCGGGGATCTCTTCCTCACCTTATCCCTGTCCTTGTTAGATAGTTCCCCTCCCACAGATCTCTGTTCAGGAGGATAAGTCCCAGCCTGGGAGGAGGGTGAAGTAGAGGCAGTCATAGCCGTGACTGGAGTAGTCACGGGGACAGCAGCCACTGAACAGAAAGCAGTCCCCTCATAACTAGCTTGGCCTGGAGGTCTTTCAAGATCCTTGGGTTAAAGTCCATGCAAATCGTGCAGGCAGTAGAAAGGTGTGGGATTCCTAAGCACACAATGCACAGAGTGTGGCTGTCAGCTGGGGACAGCTTGTGGCCACACTCTATGCACTTCCTAAAAACAGGCTTAGTCTGTTCAGCCATGCCAAGGAAGAAGTACAAATGGTCTTTACCAACTCAACCAAACACACACAGACTAACTAACGAAGTGGGAGGAAGGATGGGTGGGGTGGGGAGAGTATCACTCTAACAAAGCTTTTTTTTTTTTTAAATGCGACGCAACAACGAGGTAGGGGAGGTAAAGGAAAGAGAAACCCTGACCTAACACTACAAGAAATAACACTTACCCCCAAAAAATTGCTATAGAAAACCACCACACCTGGAGCTCAGAGACCATGAAGGAAGGAGATGGAGGGGTGTTATGGGTAAGGGGAGGAGCTTTGAGCTCGGATCAGATGCTGGTGAAGCTGCCGTCTCGGATCCGATCTGGATCCGAATACCCACAGGTTGAAGAGCAAATGAAGTAAACTATTTCAGATCAAAGACGTGCTGTCAAAGGGAGCATTGATGAACGACTTGAAGCGCTCCGCTCCTCAAAATCACATAAGCGCATCCAGGAATGTCTCCTATTGGAAATTCCTGAGCCCACTGCACTACAGGTTCCTTCAGCTATATGCGAAATGAGCCTCATGGAGGAATTAGAAATGGATTAAAAGGTAGCCATCTGAGAAGTCACAGATGACTGGACCTCTGCAGAAACAGATCCTGATACGGAACGCGAGAGTTCTTCAATCAAATCCGTTTGTAACCTTGTAAAATCCTTGTTGGGGGGGGGGGCAGTGGAACTTTCATCTGTGAGTTCCTTTTTGGTGGCCACTGCAATGAACATGGCATCTAAGGGCCCCCTTTACGCAAAAACTATTTGTCTGAAGGTGGTGCCATAATCCTGTCTGGTCTCCTAGGTATAGGCTCCACTATGTCAGGCTCCTTCCATGCCTGCCGAGAGACCAGGTCAATAAGCTCATCAGTGGGCAGAGTCACTCAGGAAGTAGATGGGCCAGCACCAAAAGCCGCCAGGAATAACGCATCTTCTGACCACTGAAGAGTTACAGGGTGTACAACCACCTCTCTGCTTTGGGATCTCAAGAATATCTCCAAAGGAGACATCTTCAGGAGGTGACCATTGGGACCCTTCACCTTCACTGAAGTCCATATCCTCCAAGAGAGACTCTTCTGGAGAGTCCAAGTGCTTCCTCTTGCACGTCTTCCTAGGGACTTCTTCAGTGAGATACTCTGGGGAAGCATCAGAGGATATAGAAACAGAAATACCCTGCTGGGAAGACTGGGGTTCCTGGACTGGCTATCCCAGTGGCACAGAGTGATGATGCTCAGAGTTAAAGAAGGGGTAGGAGCCGTCTGTTCTGCATGGGCAGATAAAGTCTTCATCGGTGCCCTGAAGGTGGATCGCCCTGGAGAAAGAGAAGACCTTGGATCCTAAAGAACAAACTTTTAGACTGTTGACCATCTCCACTTCAAAAGCAATCCCCCTGAGGTGGAAGCTGGAGTCGAGCTATCCAAAGCCAAGGCTCTGAGGTGCAGAGATTGCTCCAAAAATTTCAGAACAGATTCCAGCACCTTGGATCCGACAGAGTCAGAACACTCAGGATAATCTTCGGATCAGTCAGACAGTGTAAGACAGTTCAGATCCAAGGGCTTTGTAACAGCCAAAGGTATTAGAGGAGGACGTTGCAGTGGGGGTGTGATAGAAGCATTTTGTAGAGAATGCCTTTTTGATATGGAAAGGGGCTGACTAACTTTATTTTGTTCTTAGAATACATCTCAAAACCAGCTTCTTAAAATTTAAAAGTGAAAAATCCAATAAAGAGATGCACTTTTTGGCCATTAAAATAATCAAGGATGGTAATGGTAAAATAGATACAACACTATACATAAAACCGATTAAATGCAACATACACTTGCATAGAACAAGTATGCACCCCCATTTGTTTTTAATATTGTTAAAAAACAAATGTTGAGGGTAGCATGCTTAAACAGTGATAATCTTAACATGACTGAATGACTAAAGAATATTGAACATGCCTTCAAGGAAAGGGGTCATAATACCAGAACACTATAAACTATTCAAAATGAGGTTGTAGCCCAAAGGGATACTAAGTTCCAGCAAACTTTCCAGGTACATTTACCTTTAGTGAAAGATGGAACTCAGAGTAGTAATACTTTTAGATGCAATCTGACATACAATAGGAACACCTCTGCACCACAACATATTATTAAGAAATACTGGTCTAAACCTTAAGACGATCCAGAAGTAGACACAGCACTGAAAGACAGACCTTTAATTAGTTACAGAAGGAGCAATAATTTGAAGAATAAGCTATGTTATAAAGAACAGCCAAAGACTGTGAATATGTTCCAGAGTAAAAAATGTGGCACATATAAATGTAATAGTTGCTTTTACTGCAATTACATATAGATAGCTAATAGTACTATACACCCTATTAGTGGCAAGGAATTATTTCTCAGATCCTATGGGAATTGTAATACCTCTAATATTGTATATTTAGCTAAATGTACTCAATGTCCATCATATTATGTGGGTAAATACAAACAAAAGTTAAAGGAAAGAATATGTAACCACTTGTCTGACATCAGGAGACATCTTCCAACTAACGCACTTAGTAAACATATTCTTGAAACTGACCTTGCACAGAGTTTTAAACTTATGACCTTGCATATAGTTTTCACATCAATAAGAGGAGGTGACATTAAGCATCAATCTAAAATAGAGGAATTGAAATGAATAATGCGTTTCAAAGCACACAGCCCTCCCTGCATGAATGAGTTTGTTAGCATACAACCCTACTTAAGAGAATTTCAAATGAAAGAACATTAATAATTGTTTTTTATCAGTTCCAAATACATTTACTGTACTTTATTGTATTTTTTTCATTTTTATTGTATTATGTGATTTTCTTACATTTTTATATCACATGATTCAAGTGTCATGCAACTTTGTTTACGAGATTTTTCTATACTTTTATACATCATGTGACTTGTCATGGATTTTACTCATGTAATCAAGTTTTACTTATTTAAAAGCTATATTAAGCTGTCTTCACTATTCACCTGAAGAAGCCTAGAGGTGAAAGTGTTTTAGCAGTCGTGTTTTACTGCTTTCTCCGTGGATTCTGCATTATTAAAGACTGTGCTTTACCAAAACTGTTTGTGGCTCCAGCAACTACTCATCATTAGAGCCAAAATTGCTGACACTCATCTTCAGTAGTCTTTCTCAGGCTACCCTACTGACGATATCCTATTCACCCATGAGGTATAGCTTGCATACTGCAAAGGCATCTCTAGGGCTACATGTTCAAGCATTCCATCAGGAGACATGCTTGGATGATGCTTTTGTGCTGTCTTTCAAGTCATCTTTCGTCAGTGCTACCACCGACAGTTCTCTTTGGTATGGCCCCACAGGTAAGGACGTAAAGACCCTATCTGCCGTGGGCACCCCTTTTTCTGTCCCTTCAACTTTTTTTTTGTCCACAGTAATCAATCAGGATGTCTAGGTATGTGTTACAGAAAGTCTCAGGGTCCCTTACAGGACACATATAAAGAGTCTATCCCGAAGCACAAGAGAGAGCGATAATAGCTGAAAAAAAACAGTGGCAGAGGACTCTTGCTATTCTGACTGTCTAGAGATACTTCTGTTAGACCCTGCCAGAGCTCCTCAAAGGAGACCTCAATGCCCTCATCTGCAGACAGTAGGGAATCTATTCTCTACACCAGGAAACATGGCTACTCATAATGGAGACTTCCTTGCAGAGAATCTTTTGATATTATATTATATCATTCCCTTTTTCCCTTCCACCCCGTTACTCCAGAAGCTTAGAGTCATCCAAAAGTTCCCTCTAGACCAACAGAATCCGTAACTGACTCAAGATTCCTCTAGTGCCTAAATAAAATAAGACACTGGTGATCGATTTTAAGTCTTGGTGTGTTGAACAATTCCATTTGGCAAACCCAAGTCCAAATTAGTCTAGGTTCAGTCCAATTTCCCCCTTCTGAGCAAGACATTTGGATGAGATCAATTGACCACCAGGATTAGTACCATCACATACAATGAAAAGACGATCCAGGAAGTAGTTACAATTTAGGCTGGGAGCCAGTCATTACCAGTTCAGAGTCCTGCCTTTTGGCCTAACCACAGCCCCAAAGGTGTTCATCAAGTGTATAGCAGTACTGGCATCTCACTTAACTCTGCAAGGCTCCCACACATTTCTGTTTTGGTATAACAGGCATATTACAGCTCTGACCAAGTTTTTTACTGGTACAAATTTGAAATTAAGTACAGTAGACTTGTCCACAACTTGGGATATCCATTAACAATAAGTCACAATTCTAACCAACCTACACATTAGAGTTCATAGGAACAATTTTTCAACATGGTGCCTATCCTAGCATCTCTAACACTTTACAGAGTACAAAACAATAGCTCAGAAAATAATTGGTAGTACCAAAAGATCAGCAGGATTGATTCTACAAGTCCTGGGGTCAATGTCAACAGCAACAGTCCTACTTTCTTACCAAGAACAGAAGCTACAAATGATAAACTCTCTCTCTCTCAACCTATGTCAACAAAGATAACAAAAACTCAGTTAGGCAATGGTTATGTTTCTGGGTGGATGCAGTCAAAACAGTGCTAGCCCATCATTTCTTCTTTCTCTGCCCAAGGCCACAGTGACCATGGATGCTTCCCAGATTGGAGGGAATGGACAATTCCTGGGGGATATAGTCCACGGCATTTAATCCCCTGAGGAAGCCAACTTACATATACAGAAGGTGTGGCAATGGGTGATTTCCTTCCAACTGCTTTGGTAAATGTAGCCCATTTTCTGAGGAAGTTCAATGTGATAGCGGTCAACTTCAGCAGATCCATCTGGTTTCCTCACGGCTTGTGTCTCAGCAACAAAGTGACGGACATGGTATGTTTGTTTACTCATTCACTTATCATGAGGACAATTTTCCCTCTGTGCTCAAGAGTACAGACTTAAGGCAAATGAAATTGCACATTTAAATGGAAGAAACAGCTTATGCAAACTAAACATGTACAACAAGGTGCATCATAATACAGATTACTTCAGAAAGCAGCCATGCTGAAGAACAAGCCATCCTCACTGTACCTTACTGACCTCTTTCTTTCTGTACGCATCTTCAATTTTAGATCCGTCTACAGAACTTCTGTCTCACCTGACAGGCATGATTCATCCAAACATCTCCAGCCTAAAACAGACTGCAAAGTTTCTCTCATTATACTGGCAGCTAGGCAACCTATGCTTTTTTTTGCCCGTCAGTTCCATTTTGATAGCTTCCAGTAACAACTCTACATGAGGAATCTCTACAGAAATTTATGGAGAAGATTTTTTCTTTGTTGAGTACAGCAGTATCAAGTAGAACCTTTCTCAGCTCTGATACATTCTGTCCTTGAATTTCTAGCCAGTTTATTTTAGTAGGGTGCTAGTTTACAGAATATCTAACCTCTACTCACAACATTTCTCAAATTTCTATGTAGACTTTCAGAAGTCTTCTCTGCCCTCCTCTAAATTTTGCAAAACATATTTAAAGGTTTTCCTCTACTTAGACCTCCTTACAAAGATCACATACTACCATGGGATATACAGTGGGCATGGCAAATTTACCGATGCTTCCTCCCTACTGAGGGCAGTGCCAGAATCCAGCATTAACCAACCAAATTAACCTGACATTATTTTTCCCCAGACTTTCCAAATAAAGGAGAGTATATGCTGTGCTTATTAGACATTTATAGATAATGGCATTTCTACCTGTACAGAACTAACAACTGAGGAAGGAAGACAGATCAAGTCTTGGCTTCCTTGACACATCGCAAAATGGACAAATTGGTCACAAATGTAACTATAACAAGCGGATGACAAATTATGTTTGTCTCTACTAAATTAAAATCCCTCACTAACAAACCAATACAGGCTATTTCAAGTACACCTATGACCATTTCCACTATATTCCAGTATAGACTATGCATGGAGTCTAGTTAGGGTCTATATTAGAACATCGAAGTTTCAAAACTTCGAATGTTCTAATATCAAACCCTATTCAGTGAAAGATGAAAACATCAAACATACAGAACAGCAAATTTTTTCCTAGGGAAAAAAATTGCTGTTCCAAAACACATACACACAACACAAGCACACCAAACAAACAGCAATCGACACACATACACCTAAAATTTTACACCTAGCCCTACACTAAACTATACACACACCACTAACTATCCACTTACCTTAACCCAAACCCTAACCCTAAGGTCTGTCACTATCGCACACTCACCTCACCTGCACCCTAACCCTAATTCACCTACCCTGTCCTAACCCTCACATCCACACAATTGCACACTTACCTGACCCGCGCCCTAACCCTAACTCACCTAACCCGCACACATACCTAACCTGCACCCTAACCTTAACTAACCTAACCCATACTCAATTGCACACTTACCTGAACCTGACCCGTAACTTTCCACAACATCGCTGAAACTACCAAAGCAACAGAAAAGGAAAACCAAATTCTTTCCCTAGGAAAGAAATCGTTTTTCTGTTGCTTCGAATTTTTCAGCTTTCACTGAATAAGGTTCGATATTATAACATTCGAAGTTTTGAAACTTTGATGTTCTAATATAGACCCGTCTAGTTATGGGACAACTATTTGGTCAAATCCTAATACCCTTGCCATTCATTTCAAATTGGAGCTGGTCTCGAGAGAGACCTTAGCATCAACCGTACTCAGGAATCTCCTTTGTTAAAATCTGCCCAGGAATTTAGACAGCTGGGGACTCTGAGAAAGAATGAAAATTGACATCAAATAAAGAAGTTATGCAATTACCATAACGTCCCATCTGTGTTGTCCATTTTCATTCTTCAACTCCCACCCTCCACCCCCCTCCATTTATCACAAGTGAATTCTGGAAGAATGAAATTTTGGGGCACCACATGTCCCATCTGATTATGACAATTTTTTATGGTTTTCATGTCAAGCTGCAAATAGGATCCGAGAGAGATTAGGGGTGGTGAATTACGGGTAGGGAAGGAGCTGGAGAGTTTGTTGTAGGCCAACAGCTAGAATAATGGCAGAGTTGGATCAGAATATCAGATCCAAACCCATACAGTCAGAAAAAATGAAAATGGACAACACAGACGGAACATTATGGTAAGTACAGAACTTCTTTTTCTTGGCAAATAAATTATGCCAGATCCTGTAGGTCTGTAAATGGTTGGATTAGGTAGATTTCTCATAGGTTGGTACTATGCTATCGGACCTAGGGCCTATACAAGCCTAGCCATAACAATTCCCTGGCTATTTCTTCCCTGAACCCCTGTCTAGCAGGGTGACTGACGTGATCCCCGGGGTGAATTTCCTTTCTCCCGTCCAATCATCAAGGTTCCTTTTGAAGAAGACCTAAGAGACTCTCTGCTTGACATGTATGGGCAGTCTATTCCAGAGTTTAGGGAGTCTCTGGGTCAGGAACCTATCCCTCCAGCATGTTTTGTTTATTGTGATGACAAGGTTTAGATCTCTGGAGCATGTGGCTCTGAGGGATTGAGACTTCTTTAAGTGTAGCATGTCCAACAACTCTGGGTTTGACATGGCATTGTATTCAGATCACCTCAGAGTAGACGACATGCGACACAGTATAGCTGGAGTTTTTTAAGGCGGTCAGCATAGGGCATCTAATTTAAGCCCGAGATTCTTTTAGTGAGGTATTTCTGCAGCCTTTCCAGTTGTTGCAGATGTCTTGAGAGGTACATATGAAATGAGCGTTGTATTCTATAATGGGTCTAATGAGGGATGAGTAAAGTGGGACAATGACCTGCTTTGTTCTGGATGAAAAGCCCTTAATGACGAGGTGTGCCACATAGAAGGATTTCCCAACTACTGTGGTGATGTGGTTATTGAAGGTGAGACCACTGTCCACCTGTGTCCCTAAGTCTCTTATCACACTTTCGGTGTTTAGTGTACTGCCACCTATCTGGTAATTCACGGGTACATGTTCTTTTCCCAAAGGGGATAATTAGAAGTTATGTACTCACCATAACGTTCCATCTGAGTAGGTGTATTCATTTGTCTGCAACCTGTGGGTTATGGATCCGATATCGGATCCGAACCGGCATGGTTTTCCAGCTATGGATCCAAGCTCTCAGCTCCTCCCCTCACCCATAATGCCCTGCTCTACCCTCATGACCTCAGATCGAGTTTTGCAAAAGCAACAACACCTAAAAAGGGTAACATAGAATATGCAGGAAACTGAAACAAATGAATACACCTACTCAGATGGAGCGTTATGGTGAGTACATAACTTCTAAATCTGAAGTAGGATATTCATTGTCTGCAACCTGTGGGACAGAGTCCCCAGCTACCTGAATCTTGGGCCATCATGGAAGGATATTCCGGTAGATGCAAGATCCAACTTATAGTGGGAAATAAGCGTATGAGATGAAGCCCATGGCTGCTGCACAAATATCATCTAGAGGAATCCTAGCCTTGAAGGCTGCCGAGGTAGATACTGACCCGGGTTGAATGGGCATGAACACCCGGTGCTTGGGGGCCTTCCTGAAGCTTGATAAGCCAATAAAATGCACTGTGAAATCCAGCGGGACAGAGAAACTTTAGAGATTGGCTTGCCCAAGGATTGCCTATGACCAGCTGTCCTGCTCAGATAAAATCTAAGTTGCCTGTGAACATCTAGTGAATGAAGCTTATATTCACCTTTGTTTTCATATTTAGGAAGAAAACAGGGAGGTTAATGGATTGATTGATGTTTTGCTCAGAAAGCGATTTTAGGAAGAAAGGACGGGTTGGTCTGAAATACCAAGTAAGGAGGTTTAGCTGATAATGCTTGAAGTTCAGAAACTCTCTTGGCGATGTAATGGCTACCAAAAGGCTGTCTTGTAGGACAAATTTGGAGAGATCCCCACGCAGCGCCTGGCCGAAGGAGAGGCGGTCAAGGCCTGTAGGACCAGAGAAAGGTCCCAAGGAGGAACTGCTTGTTTTATAGGGGGCCTGAGAAGAAAAGTACCTTTAAGAAAAATTTTACACAACTTGGCTGACATAAGAGGATTAGAGTCATGGCCAATGTGATAGTGAGAAATTGCCGCCAGTTGTACTTTGACTGTGGAACTGCTGGCACCATCGTTAAAGAGAGTGGTTAGAAAGTCAAGCACTAAAGGAAGAGGAACCGTGAAGGGATTCAGGCCTCGTTTCCACTTGCTTCAAACCTTTCTAGTGGATGGTTTATGAGCTGCCACCAAAATTGCCTTACATAACCGTGACTAAATACCGAGTCCTTATCAAGAGTGGAACTGGAGCAGCCAAGCGGTCAGCTTCAGGTTGTCCAGATTCGGAGGAGGAATGCAGGATGGATGGGATATCAGATCCGGATGGGATCTAGAATCCAAGGAGGATTCACGAGTGAGACCTTAGGAAGGGAACCAGATCTGTCGAGGCCAGAATGGAGCAATGAGAATCATTCTGCAACCCACCCGAGAGGCTTTCTGAAGAACTTGGAGCATCAGAGGCAAGGGTGGATAGGCATACTTGGTGTTTGAGGGAGAAGCAAAAGATCGCATGAAGGGTTCCCCGACAATTGAGAGACCACAAGGGGTCAGAATGGTGCGACTGAGCTTGTCCGCTAGGATGTTGGACCAATGTGCATTGCTATTAAAGCTGCCCATTCCCAAACTCTCATGGCCTCGACAAAGAGGGTAAGACCTTGTTCCCCTTGCTTGTTGATGTACCAGACAACAGACATGTTGTCCGATTGAAATCGCAATTGTTCCAAGAAGAAAGTCCTGAAGTGCTAGCAACGCTAAGAGCACTGCTCTCATCTCTAGAACATTGATATGCAGTAAGGTCTCTGAATGGAGATCCGGGAGGAGCCACCACAAGACCCGGCTTGCAAGCCTTGCTGATCGCTATGGGATGATGCATGGGAGAGCAAGGTATGACCACTGTGAGCCTGGCAAGAGGAAGAAGTGCTATAGCCGATGCCATGGACCCTAGAGCCCTCAGGACCAACTCCGCTGGAACAGAACTTGAATGGAGAATGGCCCGCACCTGGAGCTGCAGATTTAGAACTCTGTCCGAGTGAGAAAGGCTCAGAACTCCTTGTGTCTAGCCTGGCCCCTATAAAATCTAAGAGCTGTGATTTCTTTGTATTTATTGTGATGCCCAGAAAGGAGCAAGATGGAGAAAGGAGTCTCGCCAATAGAAGTAGATGCCTTTTGGGGGCGTAAGAAGCCAGTCGTCCCAGGTAGGAAAGACCTGCACCCCTGAAGCCTCAGGTGGGCCGCTACCACTGCTAATACTTTGGTGAACACCCTGGGGCTGTGGTGAGACCAAAGGGAAGGACCCGAACTGGTAGTGACTGGCAAACCTCCTGAGCGCCTGTCCATCAGGATGTGGTGAGGTCTATCGAGCACATCCAGTGATTTTCTCCCAGAAGGGGAGAATAGATTGTAGAGTGACCATTCGAATTTTTCTTTGGGGACTGCCAGATTCAAGAGAGAGAGGTCTAGGATTGGTCTTAGTTCCCCGTCTTTTTGGCACTAAAAGAATCTGGAGTAGAACCCTGATCCGATCTGGTCTGGGGACGGGCTGGATGGCTCTTTTCTTTAGCAGATGGCCAATTTCTGCCAGCTGCCTCCCTGACCGGTTGGGGCCTGGGAGGGAATTCAACTTTGGAAGGTGAAGGAAAGGAATGCGATATCCCTGGATATGATTTGGAGAACCCAGCGGTCCGATGTTATGGACTCCCATGCCGTGCTAGGTGCCCGTCCCCCCCCTGCTGCAGAGTAGAGCAGTCGGGGGGCCCCCAGGTTGTTGCTGCGGGCCGTTCAGAGAAAGGTTCCCTGGACCAGTTTCTGGGAGCCCTCTGCCTCCCTCCTGTCCTCCTCTGCCACGGAAGGACTGGTTGTCGAGCAGGCTGGGACTGCTAACCACATCTTCTTCTGACCCTTTTGGTTCCTAGAATAGGGCCTCTGGGGTGCAGAGAAGCGGATTCCAGACAGCGTCTTCGTCCTTTTAAGCTCTGGGTCAGCGTCTCATGAACGGTCTTGCCAAACAGAGCAGAACCATCAAAGGCGCGCTCGCAACTTTTTGAAAGGAAGCAGAAAAAAAAATGAGAGCGGGAGCCAGCCCTGACGCCCAGTGACCAGTCCTGTCCCGCAGCTCAAGTATTTGTAACTGACCTAAGAGTGGCCATACGGGTGGAGTGCAGAACTCTGTCCTCCTCCGAAATGGACTCTGGGGGATGCAGCGTATTCAATAAGATCTCGCTGCATCCTAATGACATGTGCCAAATAGTTCAGCCCTTACCGAGAAGGTCGCCGAACTGAACATCCGCTTCCCAAGCGGTCCATCATCCGAGACTCCTTGCTCGGTGGGTGGACTGAGGGACTCTCCTGAGCCAGTTCCCTCTTTGTGCCGCGCCGTCAACATGGCATCTCGGATGGCGGACTAAGGATCCTATCCGGTCTTTTGGGAATTGGCTCCACGGTGTCCGGTTCCTTCCACGCCCTGGTGGTAATAAGGTCCACCAGGGGTCAGGGGCAGGGGGACACCCAAGAGGTAGACGGCGGGCCCGTTTCAAATGCCTCCAAGAACACGGACTCGTCCGAGGAAGACCAGACCACCCCTTATCATGATGTCTCCAAAGGAGACATCCTCGGGGTGACCGTGGGGAGCCTTCCCCTCCAAGTCCGTGTCTTCTGTGAGTGACTCGGGAGTCAATGTGCCTCCTTTGCGTATGCTTGCGGGGACCTCCTCTGGGGGCTGTCAGAGGAGTCTCCATAGGAGCAACTTGGGGCACAGAGCGGGCTGTCCCAGGGCCGGATGGTGGAAGCCTGGCCCAGTGCAGAGGGAGGGGACGGAGCCGAACAAGTGCCAGGGTCCGGAGACCAACAGAGCCCTCTCCACTACATCAAAACCAAAGGATCTCGGATCTGAAGGCACTGATCCCCGGATCCGAGGCTCGGATCCAGGCTCCGAGGTCGGATCCGACGCACTCGAGGGCAGGGTCGGATCCTGTACTATCGGTGCGGCACCCGGCTCGAAGCCGGTTGCTCGGCTCCAGCTGCCGAACCCGGATAGCGGTCGGAGAAGGAGCAATAGGCTTAAAAAGGTTGAGAGCTCCGAGGGGAGGCAAGAGCACTCCCATCTGCATCTGGGCCTGGATGAACCTTCTCATCATCCGGTCCAGATCAGCATCAGAAAGGCTATGAGTAGATCTGAGGCTACCGAGGTAGGCCTGGAGTGCCTCCTCGATAGCCTCGGGAGATCGGGTCTCCTCCTCCTCAGGACCCGTGAAAAGCACACAGGGGACCGGAGCCGAGAAGGAGGAGATCAACTGACCGCAGGCCGGGGAGAAGCCCGCTTGGCTGGCGGGCCGAAACAGAGGTCTCGGCCTCCTTTGTTCTAGCATCCTCTCCTCTCCAGAAACGGGAGGTTGAGTCCCAGGAGCAGGAGGGGTGCCACAGGGGAACAACCCAGCACACAGCTGTTCGCCAGCTGTTCCTCAAGGAGCGGAGGCGGAGCCGAGTCTGGCGGTAAAGACCCGCCAAGACAAGCTTGGACCTCCGCTCCTCAGTGCCCTGGGGTTGAACCCTGCACAAATGGAACAACCAGATGTGAGGTGTTCCGAGACACGTACACACCGAGTGTGGCCATCAGCCGGGAGAGCTTATGGCCACACTGAGAAAATAGATTTAGGCTGATCAGCCATAATTTATAAAGCTACTAAAAGTAACTTAAACAAAAAGACACACAGGCCCAACACACACACTCTACGCAACAGCGAGGGAGGGAAAAAATTACTTAATTTAACTCAAAATAAAACTATCAAAGAGGGAAACCTAAACTTTCACACAGAAATACACAAAAACTTTAAATTTTCTGTCTTAACAGGTAATAAATCACCACTTAGCTGAGAGCTATGAATACCAATCCAGTCACCAGCGCGGCAAACGAGATCTGAGGTCATGAGGGTAGAGCAGGGCATTATGGGTGAGGGGAGGAGCTGAGAGCTTGGATCCATAGCTGGAAAGTTCGGATCCGATATCGGATCCATAACCCACAGGTTGCAGACAAATGAATATCCTACTTCAGATCTATACATTTCTTGGCATTGAGCTTGAGCCCATGGCTCTGGCACCAAGCATCTGTTTCTGTAAGGAGCTTTTGTAGAGTATCCACATCATTTGGGGATTCAATAATGGCTCCCAGTTTGCAGTCATTTGCGAACTTTAATACGTTCCATGGCCTTGCAGATCAGGCTCGTCAGACTGATGGGGCGGTAGTTCCCGGGATCCAAGATGGATCCCCCCTTGTGGAGTGGGATAATTGTAGCTGTGCGCCACTCAGTGGGCACGAAGCCTGAGGTGAGGGTATGACTATACATGACACTTAGGTGATGTGCCAGTTCATTTTGTAGTTCATGTAGTACACAGCCCAGGATGCCACCTGGTCCCATGGATGCTGTATTCTTAGCTTTGGAGAGTGCATTTTTTACCTGTGTGGCCGTTATTACCGGAATTTGGCAATCTTCCGGTATTGAGATGGGCCATTTAGAGGGTGAAGTTGGCACGGAATCAATCTGCCAGGATACTGGCAATATCCTTGGGATCAGTATATTTAATGCCACTCTGTTGTAGCTTAGAGCAGATCTGAGTATTGCCATTTAGATTCTTGACATAGTTATAGTCAAGTTATCTCATTGGATCTGAGGAGGTCAGATCCACCACTTTACTCTTTCTTCATCGGATCCAATGATGAGTTCGGTCCTGGCTTAGACATCTTTCTAAGTTTTGGATCGCAGGGGGAGGTCAGATCCTACTTAGACCTTTTTGTGGATTTCTCCCAGACTCGAGAGGATGGAGTGGAAAGTCTCTGAGTAGAAGACATAGAATTTCTGCTTTTAGAAGAGTCAGCCTCAGATATTGATACTCTGACTGCTTAAGGTAGCAACCCTTTCAAAATCTATTTGTCTTCTCTCTCAACTATTGTTCTGGGGTTAAAGCCATGACAAACTGCACAATCTTCCTGCAAATGTAAGGGTCCAAGACAGTAAAACACATAGTACGGTCAGACATAGGAAGATTGTGCGCCCACACATTTTTTTAATCCTTCAGAGCCTTTTCCCCCTCCATAATCACAAGCAACAGAAACTACCAGAATTTTTTAAGTCACTAAGTCAGTGACAGGGTAAGGGACAAGAAAAAAAAATGTTTAAAGTGGCAGAAAAACCTTAGAAATGAAAAAAAAATAACAAACCTGTCTTATAATTGCTTGAGATCTAAGACGACCCACGTCTTTCACATTAAGCGGCAAACAAGGTTATGGGTAAGGGAAGCTCAAGAGTTTTAGGTTGTCACGAACTTTAGCAATGACTGAGATGGATCCGAGCATTGGATCTGAACCAATCAGTTGAGGAGAGAATGAAAACTGACATCAGATACGGTATTTAAAAACCAGTCCACATTATTCTGCATACCAAAACATATTTGGCAATGTCTATCCAGTCTTCTGTGTGCAGAGATAAGTGCCCTTGACTGCTTCCAGAGTGCAGCAGTTGGGCAACCCTTCAGGGGCAATGAAAGGGCTTTTAAGAAAAAGTAGCTCTGAAACTCTGATGTCGCAGGCCACCTCTGCCACGGGCATCTTCCATTAAGAGTTCCCCACTCTGCTGTGGCAGAGATCAGTCTCCGTAGAAGTCTTGGGAAGACCCTTGTTTTTTTCAGAACCACTTTTCTACCTCCTCACTAGTTTCATGACAAAGTCTTAGGAGTAGTACAAAAATGAATTCCCACAGCAGATAAGTCTTCCCATCCTGCTCACTCTAAGAGTCTCCTTCAACCTTAGGGCCAAACAAAGTGGTCCATCAAAAGGAGAGAGGCTCACAGAACAAATGGGAGATGGAATCAGGATAACTCCCAGATGAATTTGGGTTCTGAGATAAAAGACATCTTGAAGGGCTTTGCAAAGTCCCAAAGGCGCATCCAGGTGTGCCTTCTTACAGCAATTCTTAAACACATGGCCCTCAAACACATGGCCCTCAAAGTTCCCTCTGAGGAGTGAGAAATCAGCCTCATGGATGCATCTGACTGGGACTGGAGGAAGGCCAAATTGTGGGGAAACTGTCTTCTTATCCTCTGTTGACATGGAACCTGACAGGGTTTTGGAAAACTCCTTGATTAATTCCATGTGACATCCTGTAACATGTTCCATATAGTTCAGTGACCTGAGGGTAGTGTAGACACACTTCCCAAATATGTTCAACTCCCTGAACTTTTTGTTCGAGGGATGGATAGTAGAAAATTTTTTTTGGTGGCTGCTGCAACCAACATAGCAGCCACTAAGGACCCTTGCTCCAATGGGCCCTATCATTTGGAGTAACAAGTATTTATCTGGCCTCTTGGGGATAAACTCTATGGTATCCAGAACCTTCTGAGCCTGACAGGAGATGAGATCCCCATCTCATCCACCGGGTGGTGGGGGGGGGGGACTACCCAAGACATACTGACCCAGCTCTGAAACACTCAACACTAACTCCTTCTGGGAAGGAAGAACAGAAGACCAACCACCTTTCTGTCTCAAAACCTTGTTTTTTTCACTGAAATAGATTTCCTCAAACGGTGATCTGGGGGACCCTTCCCCTTCATCCAAGTCAGTGTCTTTGGTTAAAGCCTCCTTTTACACATAAGCTCCCGAGGAGGGTCTCTGGTGGGAGGCTCCAGGGAGGACACGAAAGTGCCAGCAGAGTCCTGAATGAGGATCATCTCCAGGCTTGATCAGACCGGTTATCTCAATAAGACAGGATACAAAGACCCAAGACTCACAGCAGAAAGCAGAGGATGGGCTGTACCCGAGAGGAGTAAGGATGTCCTGTCTATTTCCTCAAAGGCAGATGCCATGGGGAACCAAGCCCTGGCCTGGCAGGATCTGAAAACCACCTGAGCAGGTCGGACCTCAGTCTCTCTAGGATCCCACCTCAGCTCAGAGAAATAAGCTAATCTGTCCAGAGTCATGGCTCCAAGAGGCAAGGATGGCTCTGAAAACAGTGCAGTCTAACAAAATCCCTGGATCTAGTACCGAGGCTGTGGCTCAGATATCCTTCTGGCTCTGACAGGGTTGGGGCTGTATGGTTCAGAGAAGGTGTTGGAGATGAAGACCAAGCCTTGAGATCTAACACAGACAAGCTCAGAAATTCTCGGGTTAGTCCGCTCTAAAACCAATGGACAGATCACAGTAGGGAGTCAAAACTGGGCTTGTGCTTCAGGGAGGCTCACAGATCCGATGGTAGATGGAGTCGGGATAACTCCCAACTGAATTTGGGTTCTGAAAAACTCTCATCGTTCTGTCGACATCAGCCTCTTTTAGTCTGCTGGATGAGGAGGTAGAGGGTGGATGTGATATCTTTGAGGTGTTTCCTGCAAGAAAAAAGTGAGTGCATCCTCAGAGTAACAGGCTCCAGAGAGAACTTTGATCTGGCCTGTGCAGACTTGGACTTGGTTTGAGACGGATCCAAAGAGGCAGTTGGATCATATGGTTTTGATGGTACTGGATCTGAAGCAATACTCTGATCTGATATTCTTGAGATTTTCTCAGATGGAGATGAGCTTGAAGAACAGCGATCTGAGGAACACTTCTCAACTCTAGATTTCACAGCTTCATCTCACTTTGTAGACTCTGAAGACTTCTTGGAGGAGGAAGGAGCTCCAGAAGTAGTAGCAGTGGACAGGATTAATCATTTCAAAATTAACTTATTCTTACAATACACTAGAGCCCTACAATTAAATGCAGCACAAACATTACAATCAGTGGAAAGATTAGCTGCCTCGAGGCAGTAGATATGCTGAGCAGTTGAGTTGGGGATCTTGTACCACACCATTTTTTGAACCCAGTCAGTTTACCTGACATAGCAACAAGGAATCAAAACAAATATGCAAAGCATATAAAATATCAGCAAGGATAATGCTAACACCTGAAAGGTGTAAAGCAGAAGAGAAAAAACAACAACAGTAGACAAGAAGTACCTAGTAGTTAGGTAGCAAGAAAGGCAAAGGACACATGGCCCGACAACTGGTAGAGTCGGAAATAAATAGCCAAAGGAGAATTTTTTTATCTTCTTTTTTTATTAAGAAAAAAAAAATGGGGGGGGGGGGGGGTGAAGAAAATTGACCAAGATAAATGGAAAAATCACTTACCTATTCTTACCAAGCACTCAAGTTACTGGTGACCACGTCCAAATGCTGAAGCAGCAAATGAGATCAGAGGTAATTCAGGAGAAGACAGGTTTGTGGGTAAGGGGAGGATCTTGAGCTACAAAACCCATGTCTAATGAAGTGGCTGAAGCATAACCACATTGGTGAAAAAAGGTTCCTTTACTCACATACTTTATTCACTTAACTCACTCTATTCACTGGCCCTCGAAAGTCTGAGGCAGGTTTAAAGTCTGAGGAAGGTTTAGCCCCGCTTCGCTCGGGCTCGCTCCACGCCTCACCCTGCCCCCATATCCCACCCGCCCCCATCTTACCAAGCACTCAAGCTACTGGTGAGCACGTCCAAATGCTGAAGCAGCAAATGAGATCAGAGGAGAAGAGAGGTTTGTGGGTAAGGGGAGGAGCTTGAGCTACAAAACCTATGTCTAATGAAGTGGCTGAAGCATAACCATATTGGTGAAAAAAGGTTCCTTTACTCACATACTTTATTCACTTAACTCACTCTATTCACTGGCCCTCGAAAGTCTGAGGCAGGTTTAAAGTCTGAGGCAGGTTTAGCCCCGCTTCGCTCGGGCTCGCTCCGCACCCCACCCTGCCCCCATATCCCACTCGCCCCCACCACTCCCACATTTATAGCTATAAAGTCACACCCCCACTACCTTTCCAACCATTCATAGCTAGCTCCCTATCATCTCCCTCCCCCTTTCACCACTTTAAAAATTAACCAACACTCCTCTAAAGTATTTACCATCTCCCTTAGGCAAAGAATACCATCCCACCTGCCATGTCAAAGGCAACCCTTAAAATTATCCCCCTCATCCTGCCACTCATAATTATACCATACATCCTAACTAGCTATGAAGATCAGCTATTCTTAGGCTTCCACTATCCTAAACATCAAACCAGTACCCCCTCACCTCTGCTTATTGCTGAACTCTCCCCTTTGTATACATCCTCTAAAAGAACAAATTCCAACAACCTGTATCTTAATAAATTGTACCTAAAAACCCCAAAATCCAAATATGGTCTAAAACTATTAAATTAAACTATTGGGACTATTGGCTTACCTGAGAAAAAAATATTACTAAAGACGGTTACATCCACCCTAACCCAGGCCCATCCTCTACTTCAGACTCTACCAGCCCACCATTCTCCCACAGGTCATCCAACTCCCTTCTAATTTGCCACTTAAACATAAGAAGCATAAGCAACAAGGTACATAACCTACATGCCGTGTTAGCAACTTACCTCCCTGACATAATGTGTCCATCAGAAACCTGGCTTAAGCCATCAACCAAAGATAATGAGATCCTGCCACCCGGGTACAACATACTCAGGGTTGATCGCGTAAAGAAAAGTGGAGGTGGGAAGCTGTCCTATACAAAAGCACACTTAACATCATAATTAATCCCATTCAACCACCCCAGGTTTCCAATACTGAATTATTAGCTCTAAAACTACGACTAAACAATCAAAAAAGCATAAATCTAATTGAGATCTATATATCCCCAGGGAACAATTCAGAAACAGTGGAGAACGTTCTTAACTGGATAGCTAACAACTACCCTCAAGAAACTATTGTTCTAGGCAATGTTAATATTGACTGGAACCAATGTTCTTCACACTCCAACCCCATCTTTATAAACCTCCATGGATTCTCACAGATCATATCCTCCACCACCAGAAAGTACAGTTTTGCACCTACCATAAATGTAGATGTCCGATAGGTATGCAACTGCAGTCCTGACATATGGGTTGTCCTGCCTCAGGCAGCCCTTCGGTCGGCCGGATTCCAAAGTCTGGGTCCGGCATCGGCTGATGTCGCCCTTTCCCCGACGTCAGAGCGCCTGGGGTATAAAAGCGTCAGCCGACGCCATCTTCTTCAGTGTTTCTTGCCCCAGATGCCAGGTGCCCTCTAAGGAAGGCTAAATTTTGAAAATAGAGAAAAAATTCCAGACAAGTACAACAACATAAAAAACAAATACACCACAAAAGATTACCCCAGGTAGCTAAAATGAGGGGTAGAAAAACAAAAAGAGTACCACAGAGGGGTAGGAGGGAGGGAAAACCTGACTGCAGTTGCATACCTATCGGACATCTACATTTATGGTAGGTACAAAACTGTACTATGTCCTTCAAGGATGCAACTGCAGTCCTGACATATGGGTTGAATACCATAGCCAACCTGGGGGTGGTAGGCATTAAGACAAAGATGGTGTAGCTAAAATGCCCTGCAGGACTGCAGAAGCAAACCCTGCTCTGGATCTGGCATATAAAGGCAGGCTGTAATGCTTGGAAAATGTATGCACGGAGCTCCATGTAGCAGCTTCTAAAATGTCCTTTGTTGCCACTCCTCTTAAAAAGGCTGTGGAGGTGGCTGTAGCTCTGGTGGAATGTGGCCTGATGTCAGCTGGCACGGATTTTCCATGAAAAGAGTAGCAGAATCAAATGCAATTTCCAATCCATTTAGAAATTGTCTGTTTGGAAATTGCTTTTCCCTGCAATCCAGCAGCATAAGCTACAAAAAGCTGGTCAGATTTTCTGTAAGACTTTGTTCTGTCCAAGTAGTAGCACAACTGTCTGTGTATGTCCAAGGTGTGCAGAAGTCTCTCTCCTTTATTTTGAGGATTGGGAAAGAAGGTAGGCAGGTGAATAGCTTGATTCAAGGACACCCTGGATACCACCTTTGGCATGAATGACGGATTGGTTCTCAAAGAAACTCTGTCCTGATGAAAAATGAGAAATGGTTGTATTGCCATAAGGGCCTGTAGCTCAGAGACTCTTCTTGCTGAGGTTACTGCCAGAAGGAAAGCTGTCTTCCAAGACAGAAATTGCAACTCAGAAGATGCTGCTGGTTCAAAGGGAGGAAGAGTTAACTTTTCCAGCATGAAGTTGAGGTCCCATGCAGGCACTGGTGGTTTCCTCGGAGAGTTGATGTTCTTTATACCTCTTAGAAACTGTCTTAGCAATGGATGAGAAAATACAGGCGGATCAGTGTTATATTTAGCAGATATTGCTGAAGCATGTATTTTTATGGAAGAATATGAAAGGCCATTGTGGAGAATTTCAGCCAAATCTTCTAGGATCTGTGGAATGCTCATCACTGATGGTTCTTGACCCTTTTTGCTGTTCCAGATAAGAAATCTCTTCCATTTTGCTGAGTATGCTTTTCTAGTGGACGGTCTGTGCGCCTCCAGGATGATATCTTTTACCCTTTTGGAAAGTGTATCCCGAGGAACAGTCATGGAATCTTCCAAGCTGTCAGCTTCATTGTTTTCAAGCTGGGGTGTAGTGTCCTGTAATTGTGCTGTGTCAGAAGAAGTGGCCATTGAGGAAGGAGCCACGGATTGGTGTGTGTCAAGCTCCGTAACAGTGGGTACCAGTGTTGTCTTGGCCAGTCTGGAGCTATCAGTATGACTTTCGGTTGCTCTGTCTTGATCTTTAGTAACACCTTATTCATTAAAGGAAGAGGTGGGAAGGCATACAGTGTTAAGAGAGTTCCAACTGAAGGAGACAGCGTCCACCTTCCATGCTTGAGGATGGTATGTCCTTGTGCAAAACTTTTTCAGATGGTGATTGAGGTGGGAGGCAAAAAGATCTATGTCCGGCCTTCCCCATGCCGGAGTTATTTGTAAGAAAATGTCTGGATGCAACATCCATTTGTGTGGATCCATGATGTTTCTGCTTAGGCTGTCCACCAGAACATTGTCCTTCCCTGGTACAAACTGGGATTGTAGCTCTATTTTCAATTGTAGGGAAATATCCCAGAGATTCATTGCCAGTCTGCAAAGAGGGTAGGAATGGGTACCTCCTTGCTTGTTTATGTACCACATAACTGTGGTATTGTCTGTCTTTATTAGTAGATGGCCCTGATGCATGAACTTTTCGAAGGCCTTGATTGCATGCATCACTGCCAGCATTTCTTTTTGGTTGATGTGCAGGTGCTTTTCTTTTTGTGTCCATTGTCCTTGAATGCATCTGCCCTCCATGTGCGCCCCCCATCCATGGTCTGAGGCATCTGTTGTTATGGTTTGACTTGTATGAGGCTTGCTGAAAGGCAGACCTTTGTTTATCTGGCTTGCTTGAGCCCACCACAGAAATTCCTGTTGAAGGCATGGAATGAGTGGGATCAATGCTTCCAGGTTGTGGCTGTGTTGAGACCATAGACGTTTTAGATACCATTGTAGTTTCCTCATATGCAGCCTTGCATGTGGAATCAGGAGAATGCAAGATGCCATGAAACCCAGGGCCTGCAGGATTTTCCTTGCAGTCATCTGGGTGTGTGTTGCCAATTTTCTGAAGTATTCTGGTAATTGTTTTTGTTTTTCTTTTGTCAGAAACGCCATCTGGGTGTTTGTGTCCAGTGTGGCACCCAGGAAAGGTATTTGTTGGGATGGTATGAGACTTGATTTCTGAATATTGACTGTGTATCCCAAGGCCTGCAGTAGGTGAATGACACAGTCCAAGTTTTTTAACAAGGCTTGTTGGCTGTCCGCTTGTATAAGGCAGTCGTCCAGGTAAGGGTACATTTGTATCCCCTGAAGTCTGCAATGTGCAATTACTGATGCCAGGCATTTCGTGAACACTCTGGGCGCAGTAGATAAGCCAAAGGGCAATGCTGAGAATTGATAATGCTCTGAGCCTGCAAGAAATCTGAGGTATCTTCTGCAACTTTGTCTGATTGGGACATGCAGGTATGCCTCCTTGAGGTCCAGAGTTACCAGCCAAGACCCCTTGCCCAGCATGGGAAGGAGTTGCTGTAAAGTCAGCATTTTGAATTTTGGCACAATAAGGCAAGTATTCAGTGCGGACAAGTCCACAATGGATCTCCATTGGTTTTCTTTTCTTGGAACAAAGAACAGTCTTGAATAAAATCCTTGACCTTGTTCTGCAGGAGGAACCTTTTCTATTGCACTTATTTGAAGTAGGTTTGTTATTTGTTTGACTGCCTCTGCCCTTTGATTTGGTGGCAGGTTTGGCATGCCATGTCTTGTTGGTAGTGTATTGAAATGGAATCTGTATCCTTTGTCTATTATGTCCAGTATCCATTTGTCCTTTGTAATATTGTGCCAATTTTGTGAGAATAAAGATAATTTTCCGCCCAAAGGTGCTTCTAATTGAGCCCTGGATGGCGGAGTCAAAGTCAAGTCATTGAGATTGTCCCTGTGGAGCAGTGGAAGGTCCTGCCCCACCTCTCTGGTTCGGAGGCTGCCATTGACGTCCTCTGTAGGAGCCTCGAGTTTGCCCTCTACCTCTGCCACGTCTGTTTTTGCCTCTTTGAAATTTGTCTGTGTCTGGAAAGGACCAATGCTTAGAAGGCCAATTCCTGCTGAATCTTGGAGGTTGTACCTGGAGGAAATCTTTGACTGTTTGCACTGATTTTGCCTTTTCCTCTATTTTCTTTAAAACCTCTTGTGCAGTAGCACCAAATAGCTTAGGTTTCTCTAGTGGTGCGTCCAAAAGCTTAATTTTCACATGGTCTGGCAATGTTTGTTCCTTTAACCAAGCATATCTGCGTATGACCGCACCTGTCATTGCTGCTCTACATGAAGCTTCCAATGCATCATATCCACACTGAAGGAAATGGTTGCTAACCTGCTGAATATTATGAACCAATTCCTGTAACCCCTTTCTGTCTAATGGTTCAGGGGAAGCCAATTTCTTTTGCAAGTCATCCAACATGTATTCCTGATAGTGAATCATATGAAATTGACAATTTAATGGTTGCATAGAAAGGGTGAAAGATGTATATACTTTCTTGCCCCACCTTTCTAAAGCCCTAGAATCTCTTTCCGAAGGAAGTGGATTCTTAGCAGTAGTGGAGGAACCCCCTTTAGGCCCCTGAGAAATAGTTTCAGGGTCAGCAGTATGGCCCTTGTACAGAAATTGATGTGTGTCTGGGACCCTGTAGTACCTGTCTGGCTTGACAGGAGCAGGGGGGAGAGAGTCAGGGGAAACACTAGATTCTAAGTACACATCATCTAAAACATTTAAAACTGGGGGAATAGCTAAGGGTCTATGCTGAGGTAGCTTTAACATTTCCCTTAACCTTTTCCTAGAATCTGAGTATTCTTGGCCTTGCCATTTGAAGTGTTCCCTCATGGAATGGAGCGTTTCCCCAAAGGAAAACTCCTCAGGAGGAGAAGCAGAGGGAATGGATTCCTCTGCATTGGAATCCTCGTAGGCCGGGAAGGCCTCCTCCTGGTAGTCTGAATGTGCAGAATCACCTGAGGCCTCACCGGAGGTCTGGGGATCTACCTGCTCAACCCTAGGCCTCTTGACAGAAGGCAGCTGAGAGCCTCTATCTGGATGTGACTGAGAACCCCTAATTAAAGAAATAAGGTCCTCAGCTAAACTTAAAATTTGAGAACCAGAAGTGGATCCCAGAGAAACAGATCTTGGAGGGAGAGACTTAGCCTGTTTGGCAGCCTTAGCACGTGTGTAGGCCTTAATGGACATAGACACTGAAGGCCTGGCAGCCCCACGTGCTGGAGTAGTCTTATCCACTGAAACGGTGTCAGAAATATCCTGGGCTACGGTCTCAGAGGGAGAACAGAAACCGGCACCGAACTGGCCTCTGGTACCGAAGTAACCGGTGGGGCGGTGTCGTCGGTCTGTAGCGGTTGTGAAACTGGCTCAGAAGAGACCGAGACACTCGCAGTAGGCCTAAGCGTGGTGTCGGCCGAGACCGCGGGTGCCGGTCCTTATCCTTCCGTTTTTTAGGTAAATGTGCTGTCGGAAGCTCCGACGGCATGATATAACAGAAATCTTCCCCAAAATAATCCTGTGCAAACTCTGACCGACGCCTAAGAGTGCGTTTATTGAAAGAGGCACAGGCTGTACAGGCCGAGATGTTGTGTTCTGGGCCTAGGCAGGGTAAACAGTAAGAGTGGAAATCCTTATGAGGTATTTGTTTCCCACAAGTTAAACAATTATTAACTTTTACAGTTTTATCTGACATCGGCTGAGGCAAGAAAAGGTCCCCAACGGGGTACTTAGCTTTTTTGAAGACTTCAGTAGTTGAAAACACAGGAGCTGGTCGACCGGCACTTGCGCACTGCTTCTGCTTCGGGCGCCGCGCGGCAAGAAAGACTGAAGGAGATGGCGTCGGCTGACGCTTTTATACCCCAGGCGCTCTGACGTCGAGGAAAGGGCGACATCAGCCGACGCCGGACCCAGACTTTGGAATCCGGCCGACCGAAGGGCTGCCTGAGGAAGGACAACCCATATGTCAGGACTGCAGTTGCATCATTGAAGGACATCAGGAAATTCTAACCAAAAAGAGAGTATTCTTGATTGGATACTCACCAATAGTCACCCCCATAAGTATATGTCTGGGAGTCTCCCCAACGATCTTAGTGATCACCTGGTCACATACATAATGAAAGACAAAACCATCAGTGCTAGACTGCCCATTTATAGGTCCGTCAGAAACAAGAAAAATTTTGAGCCTACAAAATTTCAGATGGAACTCAAATCCTGTAACTGGTCGAAGCTAAAGTACCTTCCCCTAGACGAGGCAGTGACTGTCTTTAATGACACATTTCTTAACATACTTGACTCTCAGGCTCCAAAACGGTCAATCAGAACTAAAATACGAATAGCACCCTGGCTAACAACAGAGTCCAAATCCAAAATAACACTTAGAGATAGAGATAAAGCATGGGACAAATGGCGCACTACCAAGTTACCCCTAGATCGCATTAAATTCCAACAACTAAGAAATGAGACTAAAAAAGCCATCACACTTGACAAAAAAAACTACTTCTGCCATCTGCAACATAAACACCAAAACAACCCTCAGAAGTTCTGGGCAGGTTTAAATAATCTTCTCCATCCAGGTAAATCCTCCACTCCTACCCGTGGGACATTATGTGATAAAAGCCCAGAAGAAGTAGCAAATACCTTTAATACTTTCTTTACCAATACTATTCAGTCCTTAGCCAACCAACTACCTCCCCCCCCTGCTCCACATTAAAAAATGCTATGCCCAAGTCACTACTCTCCTTTAACCTCCAGCCTGTCTCCACATCCTTTATCAGATCCCTACTGAAGAAGCAAAAGCCAACTACCCTTTCTGCAGATCTACTCCCAGCTGAATATCTGCAAATAGCTGCAGATGTCATAGCCTATTATATCTCGATCCCAATCAATAGAACCATAACAGAGGCCACAATCCCCTCAATATGGAAAATATCCTATGCTATACCACTCCATAAAGGTAGCTCATCCACAGAACTATCGAACTATAGGCCAATAGCCATACTGTCACCACTTGCCAAAATCATGGAAAAGTGTGTGCACAAACAACTAATGTACTATCTCACCCAGAATAAACTACTGACCAACCCTCAACATGGATTTAGACCTCATCACAGCACAACCACTGCCCTCCTCTCTTTTATCGATAAAATCAACCATAACCAGAACAAACAAATATCCTCAGCTCTCTTTCTGGACCTGTCAAAAGCCTTCGACATGGTGAACCACCAGCTACTTCTCCACATTCTGAAAACCCTGTACCTAGACAACACAGCTCTTGACTGGTTTCATGCCTACCTCTCTGGTAGACAACAAGCAGTACTATGGCAGAATAAGCTCTCTTGCCTGTTACCAAATACCATAGGAGTTCCTCAAGGATCCATATTAGGACCTCTTCTCTTTTCAGTCTTTATAAATGACCTCCATACAGTTATCCCTGAAGCCACCTACATTCAGTATGCAGATGACTCAACTCTAATATGTTCCGATGACTCTCTAGCAAACCCACTAGCTACAACCCAGCTCAGTTTTACCACAGTCGAAAACTGGCTCTCAGATCATCATCTGATCTTAAACCCAAACAAAACCAAGCTACTTCTCTTCTACCCAACGAATAAATCCCCTCCTACACATTTTACTATACAATCCAACAATGGTACCATCATCTTCCCAGACTCATACACAAAGCTACTAGGAGTTATCATTGACAATAAACTTAGATTCGATATACATATCACCCAAACCATTAAGTCTGTAAACAAGAAACTTGGGTCCTTATACAGGATAAAAAACCTTCCTGACCCCAATGGCCAAAGCGGTCACTGCCCGCTCACACCTTCGCTCTACCCTTCTACATGCCTCTCCCGTGCTTACTAACCTTAACAAATCTGACCTGAATAAACTCTCATGTTGTTATAATCATATTGTCAGATTTGTAACTGGCTTGCCCTATAGAACCCACCACTGCTTTAACCTGAAAAAACTTGGCTGGATAGAACTCCCAAACCTACTCCAGCTGAACCAACTCATAGAAGCATTTAAAATTCTTAAACAACCTGATAACATCCCTGCACTGAAAAATATAATAATTCCTTACACCAATCTAAGCTGCCTTCACTCAAACGGACTCCTTGTCCAAACATTCAAATCCCCACAACTTAGGCGGTAACGCTCTATTCGCCAACGCCATTGGAAAAATATGGAACTCCCTCCTCAACAACCTCATGCTTATTACTTCCCCAGCTCAATTCAAAAAGAGTCTAAAACTCCATTTTAAGTCACATTGGCTTTGTCCATACTCAAACCCAGACTAGCCCCTCTTCGTTAAACCAAGGCCATACTAATTTCTCAGGCCCAAAAGGACAACCTAGGGTGGGGATATGTAACCCAAAACATGAACATTGTATATTAGCCAAACTCTAATCTATAATCGGTCTTAATTATTTTGCTAGCATGTTTTTAAAGATCTGTATGCTGTATGTTGTGTTTGTTAGAGCAAGGCAGTTTGTGGTAGTATGTAAATTGCTAAAAGCTAAAACTCTAATATGTAATTATCTGTCATTGAGACTATGTTGGAGCTTTTCTCCCTGGGCCTCCGCTGAAAATGGACATGTATCCAGTCGGACTATCCCGGTCAACAAATGTAAAATAAAATAAATAAATACTTCTTACTAATTCCTTCTCACCGAACACAGACAATATATTTCTTAGCTAATGAACCAATATAATTTTGATTGGAACAGAGAGGACTACATAATATAGCCTAAGAATGTACCCAGTGTGTTTAATGTCATCTCTATGAATTTAACTTGTAAATACTTCAACTACTGACAATGTTCCTTTTCAACTTGTTTTATCTGTCCAAATATTTTCACTGTGTATCTATAGGTTCTCATTGCAATAACTGAAGCTGAACTGTTACATGGTTTGTAGTACAGTCACAGTCATGTGGAGCTTTTCTCCCAGGCCTCCTCTAAAAATGGGATATTCTCTCAGTCAGACTTTCCCAGTAAACAAATGTCAAATAAAAGAGTCGTGTCCTTACCATAACGTTCCATCTAAGCTGTCGATCTTCATTCATTCTTGACAAATGGGTTCGGTTCCGACCTCTTGGAACCGACTCTGTCATTATACATAGCTTGTGTCAACCGAAAATCTCTTGAGCCAAGGCTCTACCCACAATTCACCTCTTCCATTACCTCATATCGAGTTTGCAGAGAAGAAGAGAAAATACAGAAGCCCTGTTCTAAGGGATAATCCTGTAGCAGGACTGGGTCCGATCCTCCAGAAGTCTCTTGGTGGGGAAAGGTGGGTGGGATGTCAAGAATGAATGAAGACTGACAACACAGATGGAACGTTACAGTAAGGACATAACTTCCTTGTCTGATGATGTCAATCTTCATTCATTCTGGACAGAGGGGACACAGTCCCTTGGGGCCACCCAGGGCCTAAAGTAGCTGGGAAGGATATTCCTGAGTACCACAGAGCCAAAGGATGCTCTTCCCCTGGGGACCATATCTAATTTGTAATGAGTGATAAAGGTATGAGGAGTAGCCCATGTAGCAGCTGAACATGTATCTTCCATGGAGGCTTTGGAATGAAAGGCAGCTGAAGTGGAAACAGATCTAGTGGAATGCGCTCTAACTGGAGCAGGTAGTTTGAGTTTATTCCAGTTGCAAACAAAGGTAATACAATCTCTAAGCCATCTTGATAACGTAACTTCTGATACCGGTTTACCCAATCTGGGTCCTGAAAAGGATACGAATAGGTGGTCTGACTTTCTAGACGATTTTGTTCTGTCCAGGTAAAAACATAACTGTCTATGGACATCCAGCAGGTGTAAACCGTATTCATCTTTGTTTGAAAAATTTGGAAAGAAGACTGGCAAGTCTATGGACTGATTAACATTAGATTCGGATACCACTTTAGGGAGGAAGGATGGACTGATTCTTAATGACACACTCCTTGTGAAAGATGATGTAACAATGCTCTACACACAAAGCTTGCAATTCAGAAATTCTCCTGGCCAACGTGATAGCTACAAGGAAGAGGGTTTTCCAAGACAGAAACCTGAGGTCGCAAGTAGCTGCTGGCTCAAATGGCTGATGAACTAGGGTTTGTAAGACCAAGGTCAAATCTCATTGTGTTACCGGACCTTTGAATGGGGGTTTTAAATGTAAAGCACCTTTAAGAACAATTTTGCACAAATGATGAGCCATCAGGGAATGATGACTAAGTTAGTCATGAAAATTGGAAATGACAGCTAAATGGACTAACTGTGGAAATAGAGGCTCCTGATTCAAAAAGGGTGGCTAAATATTCTAGGACCTTGTCCACTGATGCTGAGAAAGGATCTATGTTGTTGGAACAGGCCTAAATTGAAAATCTTTTCCATTTGCTTTGGTAAAGCTTTCTGGTGAATGGTTTATGGGAAGCCAGAAGAATTTTTTGTACCGAAAAAGAAAAGTTATTCTGCCTGGCAATTACCGGAATTGGAGATACCAAGCTATCAGCTTGAGGTTCTACAGATTGGGTGGCACAGAGCCCTGGAGGTGAGATAACAGGTCCGGAGTAGTGTCCAGAATCCAAGAGAGGTGAACTAAGTTAAGGCACAGAAAGGGAAACCAGACTTGAAGGGGCCAATAGGGTGCAATGAGAATTATACTGCTTCTCAACCTTTGGGCTTTCCTCAAAAATGGAGGAATTGCTGAAATGGGGAAGGCAAAAAGAAGTCCTGGGGGCTAATCGAGGATAAGTGCATCTCTTGTGGATTCCCCGTGAGGGGGATTAGGGTAAAGTAGCTGCCGCATTTGTTGTTTATTGGAGAGGTGAACAGATCGCAGCACGGCTGGCCCTGAAAACAAAAAAATCTTCATCACCATGTTGTGGTTGAGAGACCACTTGTGAGGCAGCAGAATGCCATCTGCTCAACTTGTCTGCAATCACGCTGTATTTCCCTGGGATATGCATTGCTACCAGAAAGTGGGTGAAAGCAATAGCCCATTGCCAAATTCTTAGGGCTCCCTGACAGAGGATAGGATCTGGATCCTCCTTGTTTGTTGATACAGCAGACTACCGACAGACTGGAAAGCTTACAAAGCTAAAAGCATTGCCCTTAATTCCAGGACGTTGATATACAAATTTGCCTCTTGCTGGGACCAAGTGCCTTGGACAGTCTTCCCCAGATAATGCCCTCCCCCACCAGATCTGGGAAGCGTTCGTGGTCACTATGGCTTTGGGTGAAGGGGGAGAAAAGGAACAACCTCATAGATTTTCTTCTGGTTTCATACACCACAACAAATCCTTTTTGCAACGATTTGTTATCAGGATTGGTTGATACTTCAGATGTGTTAGAATTGACCATTGTGACGCCAAAAGCCATTGAAGCAGCCTCATGTGATATCTCGCCAAGGGCACTATGGTTAAAGTTACTGCCATGGACCCCATAGTTTTGAAGTACCAGGCAAGCAGGAACTTTGTTTCGGGAAAGGATCGCTTGAACTTGTGATCTTAGCTTCATCAGCCTGTGTAGAGGAAGGGAGGCTACACAGGAAATCATGTTGAGTCTGGCTTCTATGAACTCTAGATCTTGTGTGGGAGCCAACTGCGAATTCTCCGTGTTTATGGAAATGCCTAGAGTCTCTGCGAGATGTAGCACAAAGTCTGTTGTGTACAGCAGTAGATGCCTGGAGGGGGAAGTGAGGAGCCAGTCATCTGGATATGGAAACACTTGGAATCCTTGGATTCTCAAGTGAGCAGCTATTACTGCCATGCATTTGGTGAACACCCTGGGGACTGTGGTGAGACCAAATGGCAGTGCTCAAAATTGGTAATGACTGGCTCCTAGCCGGAAGCAGAGATATCTTCTGGAGTGCTTGTCCATCTTTATGTGGTAATACGCATCCTGAAGATCTATCAAGCACATTCAATCATCCTCCTTCAGGAACAGTGACCATCCGGAATTTTGTGTGTTGTACAAATTTGTTTAATAGGCTGAAATCCAGAATTGGTCTCCAGTCCCCTGTCTTTTTTGACACTAAAAAGAATCTTGAGTAAAATCCAGATCCTCTTTGGTTAGGTGGGACTTCTTGGAAAACTCTTTTTAGAAGCAGCTTTTGGATTTCTACTGCTGCTAGATCCCTCTGACTGGGTGGAACATCAGGGATTCGTTTTTGAAGTCTTGGAGAAAGACTGAATGGGATGTGAAAACCTCTGGTGACACTTTCCTGCACCTAAAAATCTAGGAAGTTATCAAAAGCCAGGCATACTGGTACAGTGAAAAATCTTCACCGGACTGCTTTTCAGAAGTAAGCACTTCGGCTTCCACTTAGGAGCACTGGTGGGGGGTTGTCCTGAAAAGGTATCTCTGGAGCCCTGGTTACAAGGACTCTGTCTGCCATGGGGAGGATATCTTCCAGAAGAGTCCCCCCCCCCCTCTCCCCCTGGGAAGTACTCACCATGTGTGTCACAAAAAGGCCCTTGGGATTTTTTTTGAACCACATTTTCCCAATCCTTTGATTCCTAGAACAGGATCGCTGAGGAGTAGAAAAACAAAACACTCACAGCAGAAAGGACCTTTCAGTCCTTCAAACAACTGGCTAGTGTGTCTTTAACTTTTGGGACAAGCAAAGAGGATACATCAACCGAAGCGTTGACGAAGGAAGACTTGAAGGCTTCTGTGAAGTCATAGAAGCGCATCCAAGCATGTCACCTTATGGCAATGCCTGTACTTGCTGCCCTAGACGTCCCTTTAGCATGGGCAATAAGCCACATGGACGAGTTTGATGCGAGGGGAATGTAACTTGTATGGTGGTGTTTTTGTGTGTTTGTCTGTGTAGTGCGACCTTGGAGTTAGTATACTTAAGTGGGGGGGGGTGCAGGGGGGGCTTGCCCACCTGCTTGTATGTAGTGTAGGTTTATATGTGGGGGGAAGGTGTGTGTATGTGTGCGGTGTATGGTGAGTGTAGGAGTCGCAATTTTGAAATTCGTGCTTCTGGGGTTTCGGGATTTTAAGGTTTCAGCTTTATGATCTCGAGATTCTGAAATTCGATATTATATAGTGAACCCATTTTATATATATATATATATATATATATATATATATATATATATATATATATATATATATATATATATATATATATATATATATATATATATATATAATATATACACACACACACACACACTTTATTGTGTGTGTGTGTGTGTGTGTTGCATCATTTTAAATTTACTACAAAAATTCCTTAATTATTTTTCAAACTTTAGTGAGGCTTATTAAACAATTATTTGTAACAAGCCAGGACTAAACCAATATTACATGAAGTTGACCTGGCATAGAACTTGCTGTAGAAGTTTGCAGACTTACTCCTGTAACTTCTGTCACTGAAGACAGATCAACACGGTGACAAGGTCATTACTGTTGCTGCGTCTAAGCATCTGGATCCCAGATTTAATTCCAGGCTGAAAAGCCCTCCATGTGGAGTTTGCATGTTCTACTGTTTTGTGAGACTCTTCTCCAGTGTGTTGCAAGTTTCCTGTTGCAATCCAAAAACACATGTTGGTAGAGCAACTGCTCATGCAAAACCATCCCTAGGTTTGCATGTGTGTTCTGGAATACTCTGGTGATTCATGTGGGACTACTTTCCTGACTTAAGCTTACTGTTTGCTGGGGTATGTTCTGGTCTCTGTGATGTTGAACCAGATGAGAGTGGGACTGGAATATAGATGGAAGAGGCAACACAACAGCAATATACATGGGAGTGAAAATTACAACTCTACCTTAAAGTAATTAAATTCAGAAGCTTGCCATACACTGTCCAAATTAGGAGTAACAAACAAAAGAAGTAACATACAGGATTATACTGTTTTATCCACAATGAGTTTAGCATGCTCTCAAGTCAATAATAATGTAAAATGTAAAAGCATGTACACTGATCTCTGCCTGTGGATTTCAGCAAAGAACTAACTCAAAAAGTGTTGCTATTACAACTAACTAAAAAACTGACAATACCAAATAAACTGACCTGGAATTCAGGCAAAGTAGCACAAATCAATACTGCAGCTTCAGAAGGATGAGACATGTAAAAGTTACAAATCATAACTGTCAGCTATTCTACTATGCCTAAACAGAAGCAATCAAATGGCAAGACTACACACTTAATGCAGGACAAGCCATATCCAGTTTCTCTCCCAACTTGCACTATTTAGTCTGAGGGAGATTGGCCTCAAGGGGAAAAACAGTACTTTGTAACACCCCCCAACAATTAAACCTCCTTTTCTGAAGTCAGTAGTAGTATGAAACATTGCTCTTTTCTTTGTTGTACTGTTTCTTTTTCCTTATTTTTCCCCCAAATAAAGGGGAGCATCAAGGACAAGTTGAAGCCATCGAGTCACCTGATCCATTCTGAAAACATTAATTTCTGCATAATTATTAGAAACTGTTGCTACCAAAACTAGGAAGAAAGTTTACCAGACAGAAAAAAATATTCTGGTTACCTTCTCTTCTGTCCTCAAATTTGGAAGAAAACTTCCCTTTATGTTTCTTGCAACTTTCTTCATCCAAGCAGCGAATTAATTTGTCTTGTTCTTCTCCAGATCTGTTCAGGAAATCATTCCAAACCTAACATGGAGAACAAAGTCAAGCAGTGCAAGAACACACATAGATCAAAACTCTGCTCGCTACTCTGCAACATCAGCATTATGCCCCAATCAATGATTAGTTATGGCCAGTATACACAGCTTGTATCTGCATAGGATCCTTGCCTTCCCAACATGCATTTCTTCAGTTCTGTGCAACATAACACTACTGTCCTTCTGATATACTAGCAGCTTATATATGGGATACAGAAAGTGAGTATTGTGGCTCAAAGAGGGCTGTGAGCCACAGCACTTATTATAAATCACTGACAGATGCCAAAACAGAGGACTCCAAACGAATCCTTCATAAATAAATAAGGAGGGAGGGGTTACTGAGCTCTGCTAACTTGTAAAGTAGCTCAGAACAGACCTCGCCTTGCTGCACAAGCCAGTCCCCTCCAGTAATGGCTCTGCACCGATGGCAGGCTTGAGACAAAGTGGGGACTTGCTCACTTTATGCAATTTGAGTAAACAGACAGCAAAAGCACTGAGGCGGGGCAGTACTTGAATTCAGAAAGGTTACACAACTTGTAGTAATCTTTATGAACCCACCCAATAATGTCAGCCAAACTCTGCATACAGCTAGGCAAGTGTTTTTACACCCGAAATTAACAAACAGCAATAGCATCTGAAAGGAGATGCTCTATGCTGCTACAGTTATAGCAGCTATGCAAGAGTGTTTTCTGTGTACTCTGAATATAATGTAAACCAGCTCTCCAGATAACCCAGGGTATTAAATTTAGGCCGTAGCACAGCAAACACTTTGCAAACAGGAAGTTATCAACAGGGGACAAATGTACTTACTACTAGACATGGTTACTTTTGTTTTTCTGCTAACTCATTTGTAGCTAAGGGCATGTTTTTCTGAATCCAACCACTGGCTTTACTCAGATTTCCTAGACCGTAGACTCGCTCCAAATCAGCTTTACTCTCTGTGTTTATATTTATTGCAATGAATGTGTAATGATACTATGTGATAAAACATTGCAACCACATTTTAAATAACATCTCCTAGACAGTTTCTATAAACCAATAACATCTTCAATTGGAAAAGCTCCAAGTTAATTCAGAAACCTTCATGTTTTAACTGATGGAAAAACATTACTACTGAGCTTCAAAGCTCTCAAATACTGCTCTCAATGCCTTCTTACAAGGGACGGCTTCTAGTTTAATCTCACTGTAAATTTTAAGAGACAATACCTTCTTCTTTCAGCTGCTCCCATTAGGGAGCGGATCATCTGTTTCTATTTCTTCCTATCCTTTGCATCTTGCTCTGTCACACCAACCACCTGCATGTCCTCTCTCACCACATCCATAAACCTCATCTTTGGCCTTCCTCTTTTCCTGTTAGGCAGCTTCATCCTTAGCATATTTTTCCTAATATACTCAGCACATGTCCAAACCAACGTAATTTTGCCTCTCTGGCTTTGTCTCCAAACCTTCAACCTGGGCTGACCCTCTAATATACTTATTCCTAATCCTGTCTACCTTCATCACACCAAGTGCAAATAACATTTTTAACTCTGTCACGTCCAGCTCTGACTCCTACCTTTTTGTCAATGCCACTGTCTCCAACCCACATAACATAGCTGGTCTCACTACCCTCTTGTAGACCTTCCCTTTCACTCTTACTGGTACTAGTCTGTCACAAATCACTCCTGACACTTCTCCACCCACTCCATCCTGCCTGTACTCTCTTCTTCACCTCTCTTCCACACTCACCATTACTCTGAACTGCTGATCCCAAGTATTTAAACTCATCCACCTTCACCACCTCTACTCCCTGCATCCTCACCATTCCTCTATCCTCCCTCTCATTCACACACATATATTCTGTCTTAGTTCTTCTGACCTTTATTCCTCTTCTCTCTAGAGCATATCTCCACCTCTCCAGGGTCTCCTCCACCTGTTCCCTACTCTCACTACAGATCACAATGTCATATGCAAACATCTGCAAACATCATAGTCCATGGGGACTCCTGTCTGATCTAGCCTGTAAACCTGTCCATCACCACTGCAAATAAGAAAGGGCTCAAAGCTGATCCTTGATGTAATCCCATCTCCATCTTAAACGCATCCGTCACTCCCACTGCAGACCTCACAGCTGTCACACTACCCTCGTACATATCCTGTACCACTCTTACATACTTCTCTGACACTCCTGACTTCCTCATACAGTACCACAACTCCTCTCTAGGCATCCTGTCATATGTTTTCTCTAAATCCACAAAGACACAATGCAACTCCTTCTGACCAGAGTTCTCTGTACTTCTCCATCAACACTCTCAGAGCAAACATCGCATTTGTAGTGCTCTTTCCTGGCATGAAACCATACTGCTGATCACTAATCATCACCTCTCTTCTTAACCTAGCTTCCACTACTCTTTCCCATAACTTCATGCTGTGACTGATCAATTTAATCCCTCTGTAGTTACTACAACTCTGCACATCGCCCTTATTCTTTAAAATCTGTACCAAAACATGTTCTCCACTCCTCAGGCATCCTCTCACTTTCCAAGATTTCATTAAACAATCTAGTTAAAAACTCCACTGACATTTCACCTAAACACCTCCATGCTTCCACGGGTATGTCATCTGGACCAAATAGCCTTTCCATTCTTCATCCTCTTCATAGCTATCCTTGCTAATCCACTGCACTTCATGATTCACTATCTGTACATCATCCAACCTTCTCTCCCTCTCAGTCTCTTCATTCATCAGCCTCTCAAAGTACTCTTTCTATCTGCTCAACACACTCTCCTCGTTTGTGAGTATGTTTCCCTCATTATCCTTTATCACCCTTACCTGCTGCACATATTTACTAGCTCGGTCCCTCTGTCTAGCCAGTCGGTACAGGTCCTTTTCTCCCTCCTTAGTGTCCAACCTTTCATACAACTCTTATCATACACCTTACCCTTAGCCTTCGCCACCTCTCTCTTTGCCATGCACCTCATCGCCTTATACTCTTGTCTGCTTTCTTCATCTCTCTGATAATCCCATTTCTTCTTTGCCAACCTCTTCCTCTGTATACTCTCCTGTACTTCCTCATTCCACCACCAGGTCTCCTAGTCCTCTTTCCAGATGTCACACCAAGCACCTTTCTAGCCATCTCCCTTACTAGCTCTGCTGTAGTTACCCAGCTATTCAGTAACTCTTCACTGCCACCCAGTGCCTGTCTTAACTCTTCCCTGAACTCCACCTCACAATTACCCTTTTTCAATTTCCACCATTTGATCCTTGGTACCGCATTCACACTCCTCCTCCTCTTCTTGATCACCAATGTCATCCTACAAACCACCATCCTATGCTGCCTAACTACACTTTCCCCTGTCACCACTTTACAGTCTCCAATCTCCTTCAGACTGGCCCTTCTACATAAGATATAATCCACCTGTGTACATCTTATTAACCAGTCACTATTTTTCCTGTATATCTGCATATTAGAGAATGTTTTCATGTCTCTGTATTGACTCTTACAACTGCTACATTACATCAGAAGTAGCAAAATTGTAGATCCTGCACTTAGCAAATACACGGACTATAAAGGAGATATGGTGAACCCTGTAACTTGCTGTACTATCACACCTACACCACTTACACACACTAAATCCGACACTGTAGTACCTTGGAACAGAGGAATTCTCCAAATTACTGCAATACTGGACTTCATATACAGTGCATATAAAAAGTGTACACACCCCTGTAAACGTTTTTGTGATATAAAAAAATGAAACCATAATAAATAATTTCAAAACTTTTCCCACCTTTAATGCAACCTATAACCTGTACAATTCAATTGAAAAACAAACAAATTTGTTAGGGGAAAAATATAAAAAATAAAAAACGTACAATAAGCTGGTTGCATAAGTGTGCACACCCTTAAACTAATACTTTGTTGAAGCACCTTTTGATTTAAAATTACACCAGTCTTCTTAGGTAACAGTCTATCAGCATGGCACATCTTGACTTGGCAATATTTGCCCACTCTTCCTGGCAAAAGCGCTCCACATGTCAGATTGCGAGGGCATCTCTTGTGCACAGCCCTCTTAAGGTCACCCCACAGATTTTTATATTGGATTTATATCTGGGCTCTGGCTGGGCCATTCCAAAACTTTAATTTTCTTCTGGTGAAGCCATTCTTTATTTGATTTGCATGTATGCTTGGGGTCATTGTCATGTTGAAAGGTGAAATTCCTCTTCATCCTTCAGCTTTCTAGCAGATGCCTAAAGGTTTTGGGCCAAAAGTGACTGGTATTTGGAACTGTTCATAATTTCCTCCACCTTGACTAAAGCCCCAGTTCCAGCTGAAGAAAAGCAACCCCAAAGCATGATATTGCCACCACCATGCTTCACCGTGGGGATGGTGTTCTTTTGGTGATGCGAAGTGTTGTTTTTGTGCCAAATGTACCTTTTGGAATTATGGCCAAAAAGTTCAACCTTGGTCTCATCACACCATAACACATTTTTCCCACATGCTTTTGGGAGATGATGTATTGTTTTGCAAATTTTAGCTGGGCCTGGATGTTTTTCTGTGTAAGAAAAGGCTTCCATCTTGCAACCCCACCCCATAGCCCAGACATATGGAAAATACAGGAGATTTTTGTCACATGTAGTACACAACCAGTACTTCCCAGAAATTCCTGCAGCTCCTTCAGTGTTGCTGTAGGTCTCTTGACCAGTTTTTGTCTTGTCTTTTCATCAATTTTGGAGGGATGTCCAGTTCTTTGCAACGTCACCGATCTCATATTTTCTCCATTTTTTGCTGACTGTCTTCACTGTGTTCCATGGTATATCCAATGCTGTAGAAATGTTTTAGTACCCTTCTCCTGACTGATACCTTTCAACAATGAGATCCCTTTGATGCTTTGTAAGGTCTCTGCGAACTATTACTTTTGCTGTAGCAGGCAACTGAGTAAAAGTCAGGAAAATCCTACTAGGACAGCTGAACTTTATTTGGGGTTAATCAGTCTCTCTTTAATTGATTGCAGGTGTGTACCCAAGAAGATTGAATGCTGTAATTAAATCAAAAGGTACTTCAACAATTAGTTTAAGGGTGTGCACACTTATTCAACCAGCTTATTGTAGGTTTTTTTATTTTTTACATTTTTTTCCCCCTAACAGACTGGCTTGTTTTTCAATTGAATTGTACAGGTTATAGGTCACATTAAAGGTGGGAAAAGTTTTGAAACGATTTATTGTGGTCTCATTTTTTTATAGCACAAAAACTTGGCATTTTAACAGGGGTGTGCACACTTTTTATATCCACTGTGTATGTAGATATCCACTGTATATGTACTCTCCATTTGCACAGTCTCACTATTTGAGGAACAATTCCAGTCCTCATTATTTCAACAAGAGCCCATCAATATCAAACTAGATTTACATACCTGGCTTGTCATTATTATTTCTCTATATAGAAAATGAAAACTGCACAAAACTGTCTGCGTGGTACTCATTTAAGTTATCGTCAACGGTATGGCGCTTCTCTCCATCGGCGCCTACTGAAAATGAGCACAGTCTCATTGCACATCTCAGTAAACAAACTGTAAATAAATAAATAAATGGCAAGCAAGTGACCGGAGACAGAATAATTAGCCCTTTTTTTTAGCACAAAAGGCAATTAAGTGCCACTAACTCTCTACCCTTCTCAGCACTTTGCACAGCTATCAGGCTTTTGTAAGGTTTCAGCTATTCATGCCATGGTTCTTTTATGTTTTTTCTTTTAGACACCCATCTCCAAACTTCAGCAAGATGAGACTTGCTTCTGGTACAGTAAGCAGCTACCTCTTGCCTACAGTTATGTAGCAGTATCCTTGTTAACGTCATGTAACAGGAATCTCTGCTGACTGGCAGTGGACCCCAGATTTTAAGTATAACGTACCTTACAGTGAACATGCCTGACAAGAACCATGTTAAAAAGAACGATAACAGAACCATAATCAGCTTGGGGCACATCAAGGTTCTGCTCCAGCCTCACCGCAGTGATATGTGGTAACGGTAATTCTGCTTAGGCAGAGCCATGTCAGTGCTTCACTGCAGTCATGTTCCAAGGACCTTAAGGTGTGCATACACATGGCTGTGGGCACATTCAAATTCAGATCCAGGCAGCCTGCAAGAGAATGTGGAGATGGTCATAACCAAGCAAACAAGGGGACTTCTCCCAAATGAAATCAGTACAAAACAAAGCATGTGGCATTTAAGTGTCAACATCTGCCAGCACCCACATCTGACAAATCCCAAAAGCGCTCTTCCACTTGTGTCACCCATGAAGCAAGTACATCTCTCACTCTCTCATACCACACACACACACACACACACACACACACACACACACACACACACATTTGAACCTGCAGCCTTATGGTTACTCAATCCTGTCCCACCCAGCCAGTCCTTCAAAGACTTAAAGCCAGTCTTGAACCCTCACTGCCTTTACCGTTCATGAAATCTAATTGTTGGAGCCTCCAGTGAGATTAAACATATTACATAAGTAAATACAATTTTTAAGCAGGGAAAAATTAAGATATGGCTGTGATAATTTGCCTTTTTTTTTTTTTTTTTTTTTACAATGACGCACACATTTTGCTACTAGAGGTTTTGCATCAGTTTCACTACAAACTGCAGAAGTATACCCTGTATATAATGCAACTTACAGAATCCAGCTGCTCCAACACTGAGAATCTCAACATAAGCCAAGTTCAGCTAACAAAAGGAAATGTGTTTTGATCCTTACAGCCGAAAACAGTCTGCCTTCTTCCGTCAGCCAGATGCCAGCATTATCAAACCTCAGGTCAGTCTAAACAAAATCTATTTTAGGGATCACTCCACAAAAGGAATAGCACTGCATTGCAATCTACACATATTTGATGTACTCCTTCCTTAAAAAACATTACTAACCAAATTTATAATCAATCCTCTGTCCATTCATGATGGTTCAAATCTCCTTGCTACCCTCCTTTTTTCCCCAGGATACAAGGCCTCCCACTAAACTGCCCCATGACCAGGAATGCCGTTCTGTCTACTGGCCCTATCAACGTTCAAGTTAGTGCCAAAACTTCACCTCTTCTTAGTACCTCTGCAGCATAACAGTTTCACCAGTCCTTCATTTTAATGGCTCCGAATTCTCTCTATACACCAACTCTACCCCAACCCATTATTCAATAATCTCTTTCCTTTACTGTCATGACATCTCATACAATACTTTTGAAAAGCTCTTCCAACATTATTTACTTTGGTGACTACTGCCCCTCACAGAATTATCACTATCTTTGCCAAAACATTCTTGCTCTTTTATAGCCCCATATACATCCAAATTAAAATCTCACTAATCATACTGCACTTTTTCTAATATTTTTTTCTAAAACTTGTAATTAGGTCATGGTTGAAAGAGGTCACAGAGATCCATTCCACTCCTTCCCACTCAAACCAACTAAATAAGTAGGCTGGCAAAGTGAAGTAAATACAGAAAGAAATAATATTCCAACTTTACCACATCCTAGAGTACTGCTCTGGGTATGGAGACCACACAAAGCAAGCAATTTCAGGCTACCAGGAATCAAGAGGAAAGCAAGGCAGAATGATGCTTGAGATGGAGTAGAAAAGATAACAGCAGAGTGGAGAAACTGGAGCTCAGAAGGAACATGGTGGGGTGTACACAATTTGGGTGCACAACAGACATGAATTCACCATGGGGAAGAGCAGCCAAGGACAAAAAAGGAACTGCATGCAGACAAATGCAATCAACAACTACTCCACTGATCTGTAGAAGTACTTCTTCACAGACAGGGATGTAGCCCAATGCAACAGACACAGACATTCAAGATGGCATAGGACAGGTGAAGAAAACGGGAGGAGAGGGGGAAATAAAAAGGAAGCAGAATATTAACTGCACCTAAAGGGCAGACAACAATGGCCATTTCATTCTGCGGTCAGGCAAATATACTGTACTGTACTTTATGACATAATGGACACATGCATATCCAGACTGTCATTTGAAGTTAAGACTTTTTGCAACTGGAAAGCTAACACAATGGAGAAATAGTGGATTTTGTCACTTGGCCATCAGCTAGTACCACTAATATCACTCACCTCCATCATCAATCACAACTGCAGGGTTACTATGGATAGTCTTACATTTCTTCAGTGCAAATCTAGCCTCAATGGTGAATTCCCATCTGGGAACCCATCGCTGAAGGTAAAAATCTAACAGCAAATAAAAAGCTATGGAAAAGATTAGCAGTGGACAGCAAGCAGTGCTCCTCACCCCCATCTCCATTCTAAGTCTGTATGAGAAGCTACAAAAAGAAAAGTTGCAGCACTTTAGCATGTACTCAACAGATAAGAGGGGAGCAAGGTAAAATGTGAGCAAAACCTAAAATACTTGCCCGAAGTGGGCATGGCACAAATGAATGACACCATTTTTAGCAGCAGAGAGGTATGTTAACAGGAGGAGTTTAAAACAGGTATGAAAAAACTTTCTTCACTAACAAATGGAGCTATACAGGAGCAGGAAACGAGTCCATGCTTGCACGTGGGCCTTATTAAGAATGGTAATAACGTTACTGAACTGAAGTAAACAGTGATGCAACAAACAAAAAACATGTAGCCAGCTGGCACTAGATTACGATGACCTTTCTGCATGTCAACACAGTCTAATCTTCTTTGCACTACACGTGGTTAAAATGAAGTTATATCTTACCGTAATGTTCCATCTGTGTCAGTCTTCATTAGCACTTGACTGTGGGCTCAGATGTTCTTCGTGTTTCACTGTTGCAGTCATTACATTTGGGTTATCTGCTTGCAGGTAGCCCTCAGTCGGCCTGATTAACAAGGTCTTGGGTCCTGCGTCGGTTGCTGTCCCTTCTTCCATGACATCAGGTCGTCAGGGGTATAAAACATGCAGCAGACGCCATTACATCAGTCTTTCTTGCCGTGCGGTGCCCGAAGCAGAAGCAGTTCGCATGTACCGGTCGGCAGACTCCTGAAATTTTCATTTTCGAGTTTCAGAACAAAGTCTTCAACTAAAGCCAAGTACCCAGTTGGGGAAACTTTTTCTTGCTCCTTACCAATGTCAGTAAAAGTTAATAATTGCATTACTTGTGGAAACCAAATACCTCAAGGATTTTCATTCGTACTGTATTCCTTGCCTAGACCTGGACCACGACGTACCTTGGTGTCGGGTTTTGTGCTTAATTTAATCAGTGCACTATCCGTCGTCTGTATATTTTCGCCTCTAAATATTTTGGTTCTTGGTTAATTATCCAGAAATGTCGGATAGCCATCAGACTACTGGGATTCTGAAAAAAGCAAAGATAAAGACAGAGACAGGCTGCCAAGGTCCAAAACTGCCGACAACGCTTCTCCTAAGCCAGTTGCCAGTTCGCCGGTACTCAGTGAGTTGCTTTCACAGCCCCAGATACCCGCTACTTCTGATTCGCAGGCCTCTACTGAGACCCATTCAGAGTCCCCATTCAGAGTCCGGTATGCCACAAGATGCTTCAACTATAGGCTGCGAGATGCTTCAACTATAGAACCCGCGGATGTCTCTACCTTGGATGGGTCCGGAGCCGCTGTGCAGGCACCGGCGTCTGAGGGTGTATTCAGGCCTATGGACTTTCTTGCCGTGCGGTGCCCGAAGCAGAAGCAGTTCGCATGTGCCGGTCGGCAGACTCCTGAAATCAGACTTGCATATTAAACCGACGCCTCCTTCTCCTCTTAGGCCTAAATCTAGAACCATGCCTAAAAAACTGATGCCCAGGCCACATGCTCACGCCTCTATGCCTAAAAAGCAAATAAGAATGGCTGAGGATCTAATAACTCTAATCAGGGTTAGCCAACCCCCCCCCCCCCCTTTCTAAGAGGCCTAGGACTGAAGTGATTTATGAATCTTCTGACCAGGATTCTGTTTTTTCTGATTCTTCTGATGATCTGGATTTGCCCTTATCTACTTATGAGAGTTCTGCTGCAGAGGACTCCATTCCCTCTGCTTCCCCTCCAGAGGATTTTTCTTTTGGGGAAACCTTACATACTCTAAGGGAGCGTTTCCACTGGGAAAGCCAGGATTTTTCGGATTCAAAAAAGAGGCTTAGGGATTTCTTACTCCTACCCCAGCATAGGCCTTTAGCTATTCCTCCTGTACTAGACATCTTTGATGATGCTTTTTCGGAATCTAGTTTTGGCCCGATTCCTTGCCTCCTGCTCCCAGAAAATCAGACAGATACTACAGGGTTCCTGAATCACATAGGTTTCTTTTTAAAAATCCTATTGCGGATCCAGAGACTATTTCACAGGGGCCCAAGGGCATTAAGGCTTCTACTGCTAAAAATCCTCCCCCTTCTGATAGAGACTCCAGGGCGCTGGATAGATGGGGTAAGAAGGTTTACATTTCTGTAACCTTAGGCTTTAAACTGCCAGTTTCATATGTTAAAGTATCAGCAACATGTTACTGGATTGTTTAAAAAGAAAATTATGTTGATTCCTGACTGTGTGGAAAATAAAGAATTACAGGATTTAATGCACTCTGCTGAACAAGTTGGAAAACATACTTTGCAATGTGATTTTGATTCATTAGAGGCCTCTTACAGGGCCGCTGTTACTGGGTCTGTGCTCAGAAGGCATACTTGGCTTAAGGAGCAATCTTTGCCTGTTCATGTGAAAGCTAAATTGTTGGATGCTCCCTTAAATCAGGACCGCCTGTTTGGCAATAAGGCTGAGGAAGTTTTTAAAAAGATGGAAGATAAAGCGAAATCTATGCAAACTGTTAAAGATTTCTTACAAGTTCAGCCTCCTAGATTTAGTAGGCACTGGCCTTCTAAGAATTGGTCCTTTCCAGCCCCTTCCGGGTCTTCTCAAGCCAAACCCAGACAAAGCAAAACCCCCAGGATTCAGTCCCAGGGGACACACAGGACTAAGCAGTGGGGGGCCTCCACTTCCAAATCTGGGAGTAATAAGACTCCCCCTATGGTAAACTGTCCCAATGACTTCCTTTTAAAATTTCCAAGCACTTATCAACTGGCTGCCCCTTTGGGGGAAAGATTGCTCTTCATGCAAAGAACTGGGAACTCATTACCCAGGACAAAAGGGTTTTAAATATAGTGTCCCAGGGATACAGATTTCACTTCCACACGTTGCCATCATCAAGTGGGTGGCCGGACCTACCCCCAAATCAGTGGGCAGAGGCCCAAAAACAAGCACTTTCTCTCAAGTATGGGGGCTATTCAACTGGTACCAGAAGAAGAAAGGGGACAAGGATTCTACTCGAGACTTTTCCTGGCACCCAGCAAAGACAATTCATGATGTCCTATCCTGGACCTGTCTACTCTAAACACCTTTCTGGAGATTCCAAAATTTAAGATGCTGACTCTTCAACAATTACTTCCTATGCTAGGCAAAGATGCCTGGTTGGCAACACTAGATTTAAAAGAAGCATACCTGCACATTCCATTCAGGGAATCTTGCAGAAGATACCCAAGCTTCAACGCAAGCTACGTGCACTATTAGTTCTCTGCTCTGCCCTTTGGCTTATCTACTGCGCCCAGGGTATTCACAAAGTGCCTAGCTCCAGTTATTGCATTTTGCAGGCAAAGAAATATTCAAATATACCCATACCTGGACAATTGTCTAATTCAGGCAGAAAGCCAAGACATACTTTTGAATCATCTGGCCTTTGTACAAAGGATTCTAACTTGTTTGGGGTACACCATAAATGAAAAGAAATCACACCTGGTACCCTGCCAACAAATTACATTCCTGGGAGCAAGCTTGAATACAACTTCCCAGATAGCCTACCTCACGCCAGAGAAACAAATTCATTTGACAACCTACTTCAAACAAATAGTCACAAAGACCCTGCTATCTGCAAAACAAATACTGCAAGCCTTGGGTTTCATGGCCTCCTGCATTCTTCTAATTCCATATGCAAGTCTGCATATGAGGAAACTACAGTGGTATCTAAAAAGCCTATGGTGTTAACATTCTCAGGATCTAGAAGCAATGATTCCTATCACACCTTGCCTACGCCTAGAGTTCCTTTGGTGGGCAGAGGCCTGCCACCAAAACAAGGGACTACCTTTCACACCACCCCCTGCCACCCAAACCCTAACAACAGATGCATCAGACTATGCGTGGGGGGGCTCACCTGGCAGGGAAGTGCATTCAGGGCAAATGCACCTGCTTATCAATCAAAAAGAAATATTAGCTGTACAGAATGCTCTGACAGCCTTCAAGAAACACATTCTTCCAGGACAGCTAATGGTAAAGACGGACAACACCACTGTTATGTGGTACATAAACAAGTAGGGGGGCACACATTCTTACCCCCTCTGCAGACTAGCCATGGCATTGTGGAACACAGCCTTGAGCTACTAAGTGCACCTACAAGCTCAATTCCTGCCAGGAAAGTTAAATACACTGGCAGATGGACTAAGCAGAAACCTCATGGCCCCACAAGAGTGGAAACTGGAACCAAGGATTTCCAACATGTTGACAAGCAAATGGGGAAGCCCAGATATAGACCTGTTTGCCTATCCCCAGAGCTACCAACTGAACAAATTTTGCACAAGGACTCCCCACAAACAAGCCTGGAAAGTGGATGCTCTGTCCTTCAGCTGGAAAAACCTATCAGTCTATGCCTTCCCCCCTCTGCCTCTGCTCTCCAAAGTACTACTAAAAATCAAACAGAACAAACCAAGGATGATTTTGATTGCTCTAGACTGGCCACGCCAACACTGGTACCCCCTCCTGCGCAGTATGTCACGGTTTTCCCCATGGCCCCTGCCTCAGACTCCTTCCCTGTTGTCTCAACAGGAGAACCAGATTCTGCACCCTCAGCTTCTAACACTGAACCTTGCAGCCTGGCTAATTACATAATCTCTCCTTTACCATCCCTGAGTAAACCTGTGATGGATATCACTTTAGAGGCAAGGAGGCCTAGCACTAGAAAATCCTATGCTGAAAAATGGAAAAGATTCTGTGCCTGGAACCAATCTCAAGGGATGAGCACAGCAGTGACCAATTTACCTCAGATTTTACAATACTTAACTGAGATGCTTCACAAGGGCCTGTCTTCTTCCTCCATTAAAATCCACGCCTCAGCCATTTCAGCTCATTATAACAGAGAACCACCCCCCCGCCCCTCTTCTCATCCACTGCTCAAGCAGTTCCTCAGAAGGGCCAAAAATTTAAGACCACCCAGGAGAGCTCCAACCCCAGCCTGGGACCTTTACTTTGTTTTGGAGAAACTCACACTACCTCCTTTCAAACCAGCTGCTACTGCAGACCTAAAATGTCTTTCTTGGAAAACAGCTTTCCCTTTAGCAATTACTTCAGCTAGAAAGAAATCGGAATTACAGGCCCTTAGGGCAGTGGAGCCTTTCATCATCTTTCATGCGGACAGGGTGTCTCTCAGAACCAATCCATCCTTCATGCCCAAAGTGGTATCCAGTGTGGCTCTTAATCAGTCCATTCATTTGCCAACCTTCTTTCCCAATCCACAGAACAAAGGAGAACAGATATTGCATTCCTTACATGTGCACAGACAACTCAGATTCTACTGGGACAGGACTAAACCTCAAAGGAAATCTGAACAACCGTTGGTAGCATTTGCTGCAGGGGCAGAGGGGAAGGCTATTTCAAAGCAAACAATTTCTAAACAAATAGGCAATTGCATTAATTTCTGCTATAAGCACCATGGAAAACCTATCCCCCGGGGGATCAGACCTCACTCCACCAGGGCTGCATCTACCTCTACAGCCTCTCTCAGAGGCATCCCTACCAGGGATATCCTAGAAGCTGCTACCTGGAGTTTTGTACATACTTTCTCCAAGCATTGCCATTTGCCAATTTTTCTCTAAATCCAGAGCTGGCTTTGACACTGCAATCTTGCAGGGCTTTATAGCTGGTCCTAATGCTATCTAAATTCCTCCTCCCAACCACAGCTTTGAGAATCTACCCAAAATGTAATGACTGCAACAGTGAAACACGAAGTACATAGTACAGTTGTGTACACTTACCATAAATGTAGATTTTCAGTGTATTCACTGTTGCAGTCCTGGTTACCCTCCCTCCAGCCCCCTAACTTCTTTTGGCTATACCTCTACTTTCCTTTACTATGCTTAAAAGCCTTTTTGGTGTATTTGCTTTTTTGTTGGAGGTATTTCATTGTACTTTTATATTTAATTGCTCCCCATTGGGGGGGCACCTGACATCTGGGGCAAGAAAAACTGATGTAATGGCATCGGCTGCATATTTTATACCCCTGATGACCTGACATCATGGAAGAAGGGACAGCAACCGACGCAGGACCCAAGACTTTGTTAATCAGGCCGACTGAGGGCTACCTGCAAGCAGATAACCCAAATGTAATGACTGCAACAGTGAATACACTTGAACATCTACATTTATGGTAAGTGTATACAATTGTACTTTCCGAGCCTTGGAACGGACTTGCCCGTTATTCCAGCTAGCTCCTTCCAAATCTCTCAAGCTAAGCTCTACCCATAATCCTCCTTACCAAATCACCTCAGACAGAGTTTGCAAAGGATAGTGACAGACCAGAAAAACATATAACATGAGGCTATATCCGAGTCAAAACTATACAGGCCAGTCTTTGAGAAGATATGATCCACCAAGAGTTCTAAAAGTAGGGCTAAGGAGGGGGGGATGTCAAGGATTAGTGAAGGTCAACAACACAGCTGGAACATTATGGTATGACATCAGATGTTGTCAATCTTCATGTAATACTTGACTGTGGGACAGAGTCCCTTGCCACCTGAATTTTGGGAGGTCTCATGGAAGAATATTCCTGAGTACCACTGAGCCAAAAGATGTGCGACCCATAGAGACCAGGTCCAATTTGAAATGCATAACAGTGGTGTGAGGAGATGCCCAAGTTGCTGCTATACAAATCTCATCTAAAGGAGCTTTGGCATGAAACACTGCAGAAGCTGCTATAGCTCTTGTTGAATGAGCTTTAACAGGTCCTGGTGGATGGATGCCTTTTTTGTCGTAAACAAAGATTATACAGTCTTTAAGCCATTTAGCCAGAGTGACTGTAGACACTGGTCTTCCTGACGTAACTGAAGAAAAGGAAACAAATAGCCAAATTCTGGTAATAACGGCCACACAGGTAAAAAAATGCACTACCCAAAGCTAAGAATACAGCATCCATGGGACCAGATGACATACCAGGCTGTGTACTACATGAACTACAAAATGAACTGGCACCTCACCTAAGTGTCATGTTTAATCATAGCCTCACCTCAGGCTTCGTGCCCACTGAGTGGCGTACAGCTACAGTAATCCCACTCCACAAGGGGGGAATCCACCTTGGATCCCGGGAACTACTGCCCCAGTCTGACGAGCCTGATCTGCAAAGCCATGGAACGTATTCTCATGGAACTTATAAACAAAGACATGGACAACCTTCAAACACTGGACCCCACACAGTTTGGGTGCGTGAAGGGCCGATCTTGTCTCCTGAACCGGATTGATTCAGTCTCCAGAGCCGTGGACAAGGGTAAGGTCGTCTACACAGCCTATCTGGACCTCGCCAAGGCCTTCAACACCACCCCCACTCTGGAATTATAGATAAAACTTACTAAGTTGGCATTAATCCCTATGTCACTCGATGGGTTGCCAACTGGCTTACTGACAGAACCCACACCGTACAAGTAGGTGACTCCAAACCCAGCTCCAGACATGTGACAAGTGGAATACCTCAGGGTTCAGTCCTGGGACTGCTCGTTTGGCATCTACGTCTCTGAAGTACAGGCCAACACTATGGCTAACAAAGTTCACAGATGACTGCAAACTGGGTGCCATTACTGAATCCCCAAATGATGCATACATTCTACAAAAGGGCCTTACAGAAGCAGATGCTTGGTGCCAGAGCCATGGGCTCAAGCTCAATGCCAAGAAATGTATAGTTACCCCTTTGGGAAAAAAACATATACCCATGAATTACCACATAGGTGGCAGTACACTAAACACAAAGTGTGATAAGAGACTTAGGGACACAGTCGGACAGTGGTCTCACCTTCAATAACCACATCGCCACAACAGTCAGGAAATCTTTCTATGTGGCACACCTTATCACTAAGGGCTTTTCATCCAGGAAAAAGGAGGTCATTGTCCCAATGTACTCATCCCTCATTAGACCCATTATAGAATACAACGCCCCGTTTAGTTTTGTACCACTCAAGACATTTGCAACAACTGAAAAAGCCGCAGAAATACCTCACTGAAAGAATCACAGGCCTAAAGCAGATGCAGTTTCCTGACCGTCTAAATAAACTCCACCTATACTCTGTCGCATATAGTCTACTCAAAGACGAACTCTGCTTAACATACAAGGCCATGTCAAACCCAGAGCTGTTGGGACATGCCACACTTGAAATCCCAATCCCTCAGAGACACGCTCCAGGGATCTAAACCTAGTCATCACAATGAACAAAACATGCTGGAAAGATAGGTTCCTGACCCAGAGACTCCCCAGACTCTGGAATAGACTGCCCATACATGTCAAGCAGAGCACCTCTTTGGCCCTCTTCAAAAGAGATAGGAAATTCACCCCAGGGATCATGTCAGTCGCTCTGCTAGACAGGGGTCCAGGGAAGTAAATACTGTGGGAAGAAATATCCAGGGAATTGTTATGGCTAGGCTTGTACAGGCCCTAGGGCCGACAGCCTAGTACCAACCTATGAACCTATGTCAGATTTTCTTATCTTTAGTTCTGTAAAGGTATAAATGTAACGGTCTATGAATATCAAGTAAATATAAACAGTACTCTCCTTTGTTAGAAAAATTGGGAAAAAAAGACTGGGAGATGTAAAACCTGATTGATGTTTGACTTGGAAACAACCTTAGGAAGGAAGGAGGTATTTGTCTGAAGGGAGACCCTATCTTTATGAAAGGCTACGTAGGGAGATTTGCATGACAAGGCTTGCATTTCAGATACTCTCCTGGCAGAGGTAATGGCCATTAAAAATTGAGTTTTCCAAAGCAACAATTTTATGTCACAATTGGCTGATGGCTCAAAAGGGGGTGAAATGACAGCCTGTAGAACCAAATTGAAATCCCAAGGCACTGAAGATTCCTTCTATGGCAGTCTAAGTATTAACATTCCCTTCAAAAAGGCTTTACAAAGTTTATGAGACATAAGGATGAGCCATTGCACCCAATATGGAAGTTGGGAATAGCAGCCAGATGCACTCTAAACGGAGGAAGCTGAAGCACCCACCTCAAAGAGTAAATCCAAAAAGTGTAAAACTATAAACCGGCACTGAGTGAGGGTCAAGACTGCAGTCTAGTGACCATTTGGTAAATTTCTGCCACTTGCTGTGGTACCATTTTTTTAGCTGAAGCTTTGCGGTGGGCGACAAAAATACAGTGGACCAAGGAGGAGTGGGAGGGATGCCTGGCTATCATGGGAACTGGAGAAGCCATGTAGTGAGCTTGAGATGCTGTATGTTCAAGATGAACCAGACCTTCCGGCTAGGAGAGTAGGGCTGGAGCTGGGTCCAGTATCCATGGTTTCTGAAGCAGATGAGACCATAGCCATCAAACCACGCCTGATGAGGCTAGAACGGGGCAATGAGGATTAGTTTGTTTTTTGAGAGGATTAGTTTGTTTTTTGACCTGTTGGTTTTCTTCAGAAATTGAGATATCAGTGGAATCGAGGAAAGGCATACAGTATACCTGGTGGCCAATCATGGAGAAGAGAGTCTCTGGGTGATTCCCAAGGTGGGGGGGGGGGATCAGGGCAAAGTAACTGCTGCACTTGTTGCTCAGAGGGGAGGAAAAGAGGTTGCATCAAGGGTGGCCCCAAAGGCAAAATACTTTGTCCATCACCACTGGATTGAGAGACCAGTGAGGCTGGTTCTGCTCAGCTTGTCCGGCATCACCCTGGTTCTGCTCAGCTTGTCCGCCATCACCCTGGAGCTCCGTGGAATGCGCTTTGCCTTTAGAAAGTGGTCCGATGAAACTGCCCATTGCCTTACTCTAAGCGCTTCTTGACAAAGAGGGCATGATCGGGTTCCCCCTTGTTTGTTGCTGTACCAGACTACTGAGATGTTGTCTGAATTGCAATCTCTCCCGAACTGAGGGCATCTTGAAATGCCTGCAACGCTGCGAGCACTGCCCTCATTTCTAGAACACTGACATGCAAACTGGCCTGTAGCTGGGACCAAGTGCCTTGGACCGTCTTTCACAGATAATGCCCCTCCCCACACCCTATCTGGGATGCTTCTTTGGTCACTAAGGCTAGGGGCTGCAGAACGGTAAAGGGTCAGCCCAACAAAATTTGTTCAGACTGTAGTCACCAATTCAAGTCTTCTTTGCATCGACTGGTTAATTCAATGGGGACCACTGGGAGGCTAAAAGTCACTGAATGTTTCACATGTGATACCTGGCCAGAGGAACTAGAGTGATGGAGGCTGCCACTGATCCTAGAGCTTATAACATTACTTGTCTTTTCCGAATGATCTTGCTGACTTGTGATTTGATCCTTTGGAGCCTTTCTAGGAGAAGGGACGCAATGCTGGTGACTGTGTTTGCATCCTGGAGATCTATGGGCACATCCAACTGTCTTTTTCCAAGAATGGAAGTATAGACTGAACCATGAGCATGCAGAATTTGTTTACTGAATAGAGCTGTTTAACTGGCTGAAATCCAAAAAAGGTCTCCAGTCCCCCATTTTCTTTGGCACTAAAAAGAATCTTGAATAAATTCCAGACCCTATCTGGTCTGGGAGATTGTTTGGAGGACTCTCTTGTTGAGCAGGTTTTGGATTTCTAAAACTGCCACCTCCCTGTGACTGGGTGGAACATCTAGGATTTTCCTTGGACTTTCAGAATTTTCTAATTTTGTAGCCTCTGGTAACAATTCTTTGCACCCATCTGTCTGATGTTAGTGTCAGCCAGGCACATTGGTGCAGGGATAAATGACCCCTGAATGCCGCCAGAGGAAGTCAATCAGGCCTCCTTTCAGGAGTGCTGATAGGAGTTTCCAGGGAAGGAGCCCCTGGAACCCCAGTTCTGCTGGTCATTACTGCCTCTGGAATGGCATCTTCCATTATTACTCCCCTCTGCTCCGGGGTAAGTCGTTGCTACACAAGTCCTGGAAAGGTCCTTGGGAATTTTTGAACCATGGCCTCCCACTTCTTTGGTTCCTGGATTAGGCCCATTGAGCAGTGGAGAAATGCATTCTCATGGCAGAAAGGGTCTTTCCATCTTTTCTCACATCTGACTAGCTTCTCTTTAACCCTGCGAACAAACAGCGAAGATCTGTCAAACGGAGTGTTGATGAAAGAAGACTTAAATGGCTCTGCAAAAACAGGCGCATCCAGGCGTGTCTCCTGATCACTACGCCTGAACCTGCTGCTCTTGTTGTCCCTTCGGCAGCATGAGCAATTAGCCTCATGGAGAAGTTAGAGATAGACACCAGGGTGGCAAGCTGAGAAGCTGCTTTGTCTCGATCTCCCTTAGCTACTGCTCCTGAAACAGTATCCAAAAGCTCTTTAATAGGATCTCTTTGAAGCCTGGTGAAATGTGGCAACTAGTTCAAAGACCCGAGCGTGAAGGTCGATGACGTGTAAATGCACTTCCCGAATCTATCCATCATCCTAGACTCCTCCTTATGAGGATGGATAGAAGGAATTTCAAAATCGGCAAGTTCCTTCTTGGCGGCTACCACTACCACTATGGTATCTACTGGGATGCCCTTGGCCCAATGTTGATGATCTATAGGAGCAAAAAGAATAAGGTCAGGTCTCTCTGGGACTGCCTCTATGGAGTCGGGTAACTTTCTTCCCTGCTGAGCAATCAACTTAATAAGATCATCAGTGGACAGAGAGATCCAAAAAGTAGAAGTTTGGGCATAAAAATCCTCTAGGTATACCAATTCCTCTGAGGAAGGTTGGATGGAAGTCCAGCCACCCCTCTGTTTAAGGATTTCTAGGATATCCCTGAAAAAAAATCTTCAAGAGGTGATTAGGGGGAACCTTCCCCCTCATCAAAATTGGTATCTTCTGTGACAAGACTCTTCGGGGGAGTCAAAGTGCTTCCTCTTGCACTTTTTCTTCGTGGTACCTATTCGGTGGGGTGCTCCAGAGAGATATCCGAAGATGCCAGAACCACAGGGGTCAGGTCCTAAGACTTTGTTGCCCTCTGTCCCAGGGAATAGCCTGAAGGAAGCTACAGTCAAGGGGATGGGCAAGAAGATTGGTGTGACATGGAAGGCACAGACTGTTTTTCTGCCATGGACAAGACCATCTCCATGGCCTGGAAGGCAGGCCCACTCATACAAAGATGGGAGCCCGGAACTAAACTAGACTTCTTCTGAACCGTGGTCCCAACAGTCACCGAGAGGGCTGCCTCCAAAGCTGAAGCCAAGGTCAAACTTACATATGCGGAAGCACTGAGGGGCATGGAAGTCGAACCCTGCCAATCAGAACCGGCAAAGAACCAGCCTCAACCCTGGGATCTCTCTAGATCCGACACACCAGAGGAACTCAGGGTAACTATCTGTGTGAGAGGAGCTCTGACCAGCACCAAAACAATCGAAGTCAGAAAGATCGGCACCAGGGGCTCCAAAAGCTCAACTGGAGTCGAAGGAGGAACTAACAATGGTGCGGAGGAAGGTAAGGTTCCAGAACTAACCTGGTGAGGAACTGTTGAAGGAGGAAGTACCCTCGCCATAAGGAGCTGATTCACCAGTCTCATAATATCGTTTTTTGATAGACTCTTGGTGGATCGCATAGAAAATTGTGATGGGATCTTGGTGGACGTTTCTCCAAAAAGGGACTAAATGGCTGAAGTAGTCTTCAGTTCCACGGATTTATTTGGTACTGAAGATGAGATGTCTAAAGTTGATGAAGCGCTCAGTGGCGAAGTCATCGGTGCAGTAGCAGGCATCCCTGATGCCGAAAACTGGCCAGCTTGAGTTACCGGTTCCAAAAAAGTTGTCAGAACTGTAGGAATTTTCGCAATTTTAGTTGGTGGTTCCAATGATACTGTTTGCACCATCCGAGTCTGTTTCTTGGTCTAAGATGAATATGCTGAAGATGATGTACTTGAATCCATTTTGGGACTAGATATAGTCTCTTAAAAATCACATTCACACAGATCAACGCCCTGTGGCTGAAGCTATGACAGATCGCACAATCTTCTTGTAGATTGACCACACTGATACAATACACACAGAGAGCATCCATCAGAGTTTGGCATTTTTGTGTCGCATTTCTGGCACATCTTGAAGCCTGAGGTGCCTTTAGAGGGTTTTTGAGTTTTGTCAGCCATTGACAAAAAAATAAAGCAATGGCTACTAATAGCAAGCACACTCCCAGACACACAAGGAAATTACAGGACAGAACAAAACCCTATTATTATTAGTAATATATATATTTTTTTAAATAGAAATGGAAAAAGGAAAAGGAGGAGAAACTACCAAAGGTAGAAATAGGGAAAAAAAAGATGCACTCGCACGATGTATAGAGTGTTTAAAGAGGAACGTGTAGAAAATACAAGATCTTTAGAAGAAAAAGGATATAAAATAAGACTTACAGTAAGCTACTGCTTGAGAGCTCACATAGAACGCATGTGGCACTCCAAAGTGGCAAACGAGATCTGAGGTGATTTGGTGTGGAGCATTATGGGTAGAGCTCCGCTCAAGAGATTTGGAAGGAGCCAGCTGGAATAACATCAGAGCTGGTTCCAAGGCCCAGAACCAAGCCCACAGTCAAGGATTATGTGAAGATTAACAACATCAGATCCCAAGGTTGAAACATATTCTCCTAGCTCCCTAGACATTCAAATGACAGGACAGCAAAACCTGATCCTTTCAAAAGTGTCCTCCCAAACTCTCATCATTACCCCCAACCTACCACAGCCATCCCTCTCCATCTCCTTACCAAGATACTGACTTATTCTGCAACAAAAATTACAGCTGTGCAGTTAACTTTCCATGACAACAGATGTTCAAATAGATCATTGCTGCAGTAGCCATTACAACATAGGGGACATATCTTTCCGAGGATACGGTACACATCCAGCCAGGCTACAAAGCTTCAAGCTCCTTTTTCATGTACTGTACTTCAGCCTTTGGCATGAAAGGACATGCTAGTCTAAGATACATGTACAGATGTGCCAAATCACAGAATTTCCTTGCCTAAACAGGGAAGCTGAAACCTAAAAGCTCCAAATAAATTCAAGAAAGAAGAAAGGGTGGAAGACACCCCAGCCCAGTCAGGGACAGAAATAAAAAGGGTGAGGGACAGAAATAAAAAGGGTGATGGAAGCAGAGTGCCTGTTCTGAAACAGTGATTTATTCAAACATCTACTGTTATGATAACTTTACTACATGAAACTGTACTATGTTCTTTATTTGATCACTGTTGCAGCATTCTCTACAATATGGGATGATTATCAAAGGTCAAGAAGAAAGGGTAAATGGAGAAGTACTAGAGTCCAGAATTCCCTAAGTACACCTCTAACGATACCCGCTCAGTCACTAAAAGCAGAATACATGTGTGAACTAAGAACCAAGCAGCTGTGTTAAATACATTTAGCGATGACAAGCTTTCCAGAAAGTCTCAAAAGTAGGTTTTAACGTGCATATTATATAAAATATGCATGTGCATGCACATACGTGTACACACACACACACACACACATATATATATATATATATATATATATATATATATAGATATATGGGTACGTGTCATTTCATCTAAAACTCAGTTCTCCTAAACTTCTCCTAAACTCATTTCACTGAGACCAAATCACCTAAAGTCCATTTCACCGAAAACTCATTTCAGTGACAAGTAGTACAATAAGGCAAGTCAAAGGTATATGTCCTTTTCCCCACTGTAGTGTGATCCTGGAGTTAGTATATATATTAAGTGGGGGTGTGGGGGGCACAGCCCCCCACATTGGGGTGTGTGGGGGCATAGCCCCCACTTATTTTGGTTTCATGTTGCCTGGTTTTGTTTTACATTATTTGGTAAAAGACAACTAGGTGGGGGGCTGTGCCCCACACTCCCCCTTAATATATATTCTAAACACCAGGATTGCACTACAGTGGGGAAAAGGACATATACCTTTCAATTGCATTAGAGTACTACTTGTCAGTGAAATGAGTTTTAGGTGAAATGAACATTAGGTGATTTGGCCTCAGTGAAATGAGTTTAGGTGAAATGGGTTTTAGGTGAAGTGAAACATGCCCATACATATGGGTCTACTTCTAATCTTCAAAAACTTAATTTCTTTGAGGATTAAAAAGCAGACACCCACTTTCGAGAAAGTCAGTTAACCAAATTACAGTACAGTGGGGATAAGGAAATATATCCTTTTCGCCACTGTAGTGTGAACTTGGAGTTAGTATATATAAGTAGCAGGGGTGGGGGGAATGCAGGGGGGTTTGCCCCCTGTAAAAATGTATTCTTTGCCAGACACACCTCTGGTAATTCTATATGCCAACTCCTAGATCCGCAGTACAGTGGGAATAAGGAAATATATCCTTTTCCCCACTGTAGTGCAATCTCAGAGTTAGTGTATATAAATTACTGGAGGTCTGCCCGTTAAAGTTGAACACATCCCTCATGTGCGGGAAAAGAATACATTTCCTTATCCCCACTGTACTGTGATTCGGTTAATTGACTTTCGCAAAAGTGCACTTTCAGTTAAGTGCACTTTTGTGAAAGTGGGTGTCTGCTTACTAATCTTCGAATTTATATATATATATATATATATATATATATATATATATATATATATATATATACACACACACACACACACACACACACACACACACACACACACACACACACACACACGCTATACTTGCTTTTTCTTCCTTCCCTCCTTCCAAAATAATGAGCCCAGGCATTCTGAGGAGGATTTTTGCCATGGATAAAGAAGCAGAAATTAATGGATTGGGAAAGCCATCTACACGTGGTTTACATACTGGCTGTCCATTTTTCTTCATTATGGGATACAGAGAGTTTATTTGATTCCCAAGTTTTTAGTTTTGTCCAGATAATTTCAGCATTCTGCATACACCCAGGCAATGGATAGTTCTTTCCCCCTTGTTTTGAGGCCCAGGATGAACTAGCTTTTTCAGCATTTTCAAAAAGAGCACAGCACATAACCTCTTATAGGACGACGGTATAAATAACTTCATTGCACCTCTTCTCTCAGACAGAACTGGCAACTATGCAGAGCTCTACACCAATGCTTTATACAAATACTTGTATAACTGCACTGACTTAGTCATACCAGACAGGACCAAAAAAGCTCCTCAAGGAAAAGCAAACTTGCCTGGTGGACAACTACCAATAACAGGCTTTACAATAATAGGAAGAAATTGCTGTCCAAGAGTAAGAGGGAGTGAGCCCTCCTAAACTGGAAACACTCCCTCCTCAGCTTAAATAAGCAGATAAGACTTGTTGTGAAACCCCCCAAAGCAAACTACAAGTCTAAATTAACTTCCTCGACAAAGGACAACCACAAGGCATTCTATAGCTACCTCCATAACCTAAAAGGAAAGGCCCAGATTTGTGCCGAACTAGTACTTAGTGATACCACATACACTGAGCCTGTGAAAACAACTGTCGGCCAACAGGTTCTGTGAAAACTTCACTCCCTTGTCTCCGCCACACATACCCCATGACATCCCTGTCTTGTATATCTAAACAGCATGTTGCAAATGCCCTCTCCAAGGCCAAAAACACAGCATCTATGGGACCTGATAACATCCCAGGCTGTGTCCTACATGGGCTCCAACATGAATTAGCAAAACCATTGGGTACTCTTTTCAGTCACAGTCTTAAGCACCAGCTTTGTACCAGGTGAATGGAAAACAGCCACCATTATTCCCTTGCACAAATATGGTGCTTCCACTGACCCCGGGAACTACAGACCTATTAGGCTGACTAGCCTTATCTGCAAGGCCATGGAGTGAATTATCATGGATCTTATCAGCAAAGATATAAGTAATCTCCAAACACTTGACCCTATTCAGTTTGGATTTGTCAAAGGAAGATCATGCCTGTTAAACCCAGTGGACTTCTTTGAGACAGTCACCAAAGACATGAGTGAGGGGGAAATCTGTGCATACAGCCTACCTGGACTTAACCAAGGCATTTGACACTATCCCCCACTCAGGCATCAATGACAAACTCATCCAACTAGGCATAAACCTTTATATCATCAGATGGGTCGCTAACTGGTTCAATGATGGAATTCATAGTCAAAATAGGAGAATCCACCAGCAGCAGCAGACCTGTAACAAGTGGTGTTCCACGGGGATCAATCCTGGGACCTCCACTGTTTGGAATCTATTTCTCCAAAGTAGAAACAAAAACTAAAATCTGTTGCTGACAAAGTTTGCCGATGACTGCAAACTGGGGCTGGTCAACGAATCTCCAAATGATGTCAACATCCTACAAGAGGGTCTTACACAAACAAATGATTGGTGCCAAAGTCATGGCCTTAAACTCAATGCAAAAAAATGTGTTATCACTCCTTTTGGTAAACGTGATGTTCCTGCTAACTACCACATCAACAGCAACATCTCAGGTATGCACTCAGTGGTGAAAGACCTGAGCACACAGGTTGACAGCAACCTCACCTTTGACGACCATGTCTCCACAGTGGTAAGAAGGGCATTCTATACTGCTCATCACACAAGTAAGGGCAATGCCTCCAGAAAATAGTTATAACCTTGCTGTACTCTTCCCTCATCAGGCCAATAACAGAGTACCATACGTTCCTGGATTTGTGTTATATTGCCTTATTTCGACAAGTGTCCTGGTTTTTACGAGTGTGCTTTTGGGCACTTACACACTACTATCTTGGTTCTGCCTTGCATACAAGGCAATCTTTGACCCTGCTTTATTGGAAATGCTGCAAATCCACAAGTCAAATGGTACATGGGTTACTCACTCTGAAAAATGTAACCTGGTGTATGACATTAATAAAACCCACTAGAGGGACAGATGTGTCTCCCAGAGGTTACCACACCTTAGAAACAGACTTCCACTTCATGTCAAACAGAGCACCTCACTGACCCTCTTAAAACGCTATCTGGAGGACTGGGTGGGTGACTGTAAATTCATCCCAGGGGTCCAACCTGTGTCCCTCTTGGACAGGGGCAATACAACCTGATCGTGGATATATGGGTAAGAACTTGGCTAGGGTTGTAAGGTCCCTAGGGCCATTAGCTTAGTAACTTCCTGTGATCTTGTTAAACAGCCATTCTTCCACATACCCTCACTGCAACACTCACACCACCTGCTACATATATCAAGGTCAAGATTTCCATGCTTCCACATTGGTTATTTATTGACATTTGTTTTCAGGGAAAGTCCAACTAAGCAAAGAACCCATTTTTAGTGGAGGCTTGTTCGAGGAAAGTTACAAAGTTCCAGAGATAAAGATACAAAAGCATTTCATGTACAAGATATATATATATATATATATATATATATATATATATAGATATATAGATATATATATATATATACATACACACACACACACAAACACACACAGACACACACACACACACATATATATATATACACACACACATATATATATATATATATATACATATATATATATATATATATATATACATATACATATATATATATATATATATATACATATATATATATATATATATATATATATATATATATATATATATATATACACACATATAAAATATAGATAGATATAGGCCTTCAGAAACTCAAAAGTCATATTGTCGAGATGAAATGATATAGAGTTTCCGAAAACTCCCAAGCATTTGGATGGAGATGGTGGTACAGTCAGGATTAGGGAACTTACCCCTTTTTCCCACTGTACTGCGATCTCAGAGTTGGTATATATAATATGCAGGGGATGCAGGGGGTTTACTCCTGTGAAAAAGTAGAAAAAGGGTAGATTTTGTTGTTTTTGAAGTCTGAGTTTTCGGAAACTCGAAAATATTGTCTCAACAATATGAATTTAGAGTTTCTGAAAATTCAAGCTTCTAACATAGACCCATATATGGATCCACCTTGAAACATCGAGTCCCAGATAACTGAACAACATTTTTCTGAAAAGAAAATCGCAAAAACTGACACCTGAATGGCGAAATTTTCCCAGGGTAAGTAAAGACTTGCCCAGACTGACACGAAATACGAACCAACGCAAGTAAAACCCATCTAGATGGGAAGCTATGACCCCCAACTATATATTCCAACTCTTGGATCGCACTACAGTGGAGAAGAGGGCATGTTTGGGCAGGTGTTTATTTACCCTGGGAAAATGTCGCCATTCGAGTATTTCAGTTTTCGTGATTTCTGTCTCAGGAAAATGATGTCCAGTTATATGGGCATCGATGTTTCAAAGTAGTTCCATCCACATATTACTATTTTATATATACATGCACAAATACATACATATACATATATATACACATATTATATATCTATATATATATATATATATATATATATATATACACACATACACACACACACACATATACACATACACACATATCCACATGTATATGTATATATATATATATATATATATATATGTGTATATATATATATATATATATATATATATATATATATATAGATATATATAGATATACATAAATACACACACAGACATTTATATACGAATACAAAAGATATATACCACTGAAAAAAGACAAGTATGAAAAAGAATGGGAGTACTGATAGCAGAAAATGGTGTGGAACAAGAACAGAGACAAGAACTGGAAAAGATTTTTAGTGAAGGCTTAAATAAATGGATGTTAGGTACTGACCTGATATATACTTGTGTGGGTTTATAATTATACATATATAAATGCACACAAAATTGCGTACCCATTTTTTTATAGAAAGAGAGCGCACGATGTAACACCTGCATATTATATAAAATATGTATGCACACAACACACACGGGGGCTGTATTTGCTTTTTCTTCCTTCCATGCAACATAAGTGTGTAGAACACAAATCAACAACCAACTCTAAACAATAGCCAGAAATCAGACACAGCAGTTCTACTGTGTAAATAACATACAGTTATAAAGTATGCACCTTGTGGCCAAGATTTAATTTATGTAACTCAATTATACATAGCATGCCATTAGCATAATGTTTATAAATTATTCAGCGGATGAATAAACAAGCCCAAACGCATTTTATCCTAGAAGCACTTAGAATAATTTACAGTCACAATAATTCCTGCACCTGTTAACTACTGGAACACGATCATGCACACACACTGCAGTAGCTGGAACATTTAATACACAGATTACAGCACAGTGATCCATATACATTCAGGCAGCTCCTCCTACAACTGATTAGGACATGCAGGCACAGCCACCCCCTGCTGTGGAACCACAAAGATTACAGGCTTCAATCATGTTTTTTTTTTCATTTCTGAGGGAAGACTAGACAGTTGAAAATGATTACTAAACTCTTGTGGTGCCTGCTAATATATTTTCCGTGACAGCACTTCAATACAATAAGAGCACAATGAACAGAGACAGTGCCCAAGTAAATTACATTCAACACTCTCAGAGACAGGGACAAGTATATCCTGTTAAATTCCACATTCTTCAACAAAGATAACCAGACCTGCACTAGAAGTAGTAAAGAGAACACATCTCAAGACCCTCTGAGCACAGTACACAACAGAGAGTATAAAAAGCATGCTTTTCTTATTTATATTACATCAAAAGGGTTCTATGACCACAGTGTGCTTCACCCAGAGTACAAGACTGCCAGTTTTATATGCACTGAACACCTGGCCAGATATACACTACAACTTATCTCTATCTCAGTCAAAAAATATGAGGCATAGTCATTTTGACTACATACAAACATTGGTGTACTGGTAGAAAAGCTCTAATGAAAACCCTCAAGTACCACTCAGGCAACACAACTTCAATTATGGGCTTGCGCATTTGCTGGCGCTGGCTGGAAGGAAGAAGGATGCAAAAAGAGGAAGAATAACGCATTGTAGTGCTTCTCTTTCGAGGGGGTCTCATAAGCACTGGTGCAAGGCCACAAAAGATTGCCCATCTGCATACTGCAGCAATGGTTTAATGGAGGTAGTATCAACAAGCAGGCTGCAAGTTTGCCTTGGTGACATCCACCGCCTATGACAGAGGAGGTAGAGTTTAAGCCAAAAACACAGCTTGGTCACAATATGGATACCCTCTGTTATTTACATTATATAAACGGAATAACTCCAGAATTCAAATGAAAACAGATACTACTAAAATCCATGCTGGTCAATCTGAAGTCTCCCTCCTCCCAAATTCCTAGAATGCAGTGAAGTCCCAGCATCTTAATGGACTATGCAAAGTGTAGAGGGGAGATGTGAATTTAAGACTAATAGTCTTTCAGGTTCCAGCCTTGATATGCCATTAATACCAATGGGTACTGTAATGCATTTTAGAAGCAGTGCAAGAAATATTTCTTGATGTGAACATGGCATGTAACTACAGAAAATCTATTATGTCTTGCTGGCACCTATAAAGACAGGTAGGCAACTCAACCAATTATTTCATATCAGCATTCCGCTTCAGCAGTACCCACTACAAGTCATATTTCACAAAGGTAGCATATTACCCACTACAAGTCACATTACATTATCAAATCACATACGCAAGGTCTCAAAACACAATTCTAAACTTAGTACGTGCCACACAAACTAACTACCCAACACAGAAAGGCATAGTGCAAAATCTACTACAGCCAAATATCCCAAACCACATCCATACTGAAATGAAAAGACACAATACATATTTTACCAAAGGAGGGAAACACGTCCCTGTCCCATTTATGCCAGGGACAATTCCAATCACCCACTTACTATTACATACGAACTGCATTGCTCAGTAGACTACGACACTGAAAAGAGAATCATAGCATACACACTCCCATGCTTGCATGTCAGATAACGTTACATCTTGGCAAAACACAAATTCACTTTACTGGAAATTAAATTCAAGCAAACAGATTTCAAGATAGCAAATCACTTCACATACATCAACTCTTAAGAATGCTATCAAATAATTGTTTACATTTTTATTGGCTGTTAATAAAAATACACACAGGTAATGTTAATGAAAATACACACAGGTAAAACCGCATTACACTCTTGCTGTCTTTCACTAAATTTAATTCCGATTTTCTTTGTATTACTCTGTTTAGACCAAAACTGGTCACCGATGATAAGTGCTCTATTCCAGTAAACAAAAAAAACAAATTCAACTTACAGCAATCTGTCAATCATGCAAGTCTGACACTTGCCTGAAGAAGCTAGACATTGGATTTATTTTATTTAATTTCATTCTAAATAGGTAGATAGACATTTGCTGAATGTGCTACAGCATCCAAAAAGTCCCATTTCAGGCTCAGCCTGAATAACAGTAATCAAATTATTCAACATTTAAAACTAGAAAACTAAGAGTCATAAACCATTCAGCAGTCACAACACAAGATAAATAAAGTATTAATACAGTGTACATGAAACAAAATACATAAACTTAAGAACACCAAAAAAGTAGTCTACAAATAGTCAAACACTGGTTAAAATCTTGTGTTCCAATTGGGGCAGGAGAAAAACCATAACCATCTATGTGGTGACTGCAGAAAAATCTGCAGATGTTACAGCCATAGCCCATTAAATTCCACAGGCATTCTGAGGACCTTGGACAACATTCCTATGGACAATCTCAACATGAAACCATCGAGAAAGCTTGATGTCCTAAGTGGAACTTATCAGTATCTATGTAGTCATCCAGTTTCTTCTTGAATGTGTGAACCTATGGGCTAAGTTTAAGGGAGAGGGTGAGTGCATTCCACAGGCTGAGATATGAAGACGTCATATTTAATGGTTCAGTTGACATTAATCCTTACTGAGGAAGAGTTGTCCTTTTGTGTCCAGATAACCCTTACAAATGCCTTCTACGAGCACCTCCAGGAATGTATGGATCAAGCAATCCCTAATAAAATCAAGACCCTTTCCACCAAAGGCAGGCGCCCGGTCTGGTGGACTCCAGCCATAAACAAACTCTACAACAAGAGGAGAAAGCTACTACATGACAGAGCAAAATCCCTAAAAGGGAAGGCATCTCTGATCAATACTAGCAAAAAACTACGATCACTCATAAAATCATCCAAGGCCAACTTTGAGAGAAAAATCGCTAATGACACAAAAGACAATCATAAAGCCTTCTTTTGCTATGTTAGAAACCTGGGTGGAAACTCCCAGATATGCTCAGAATTAGTCCAAAATGATAAAAAAAATCACTGAACCCACAGACATTGCCAACATACTGGCAGACAGGTTCACTGCAAATTTCTCCCCTCCCTCCCCCAAAAGGAGAAATATCTATCCCACCAGAGTCTAGCCTCCCAAACATCTCAGATGCCCAGGTGAGAGCTGCTCTCTCTAAAGCAAAAAACACAGCATCAATGGGACCGGACGGTGTCCCTGGCTGTGTGCTACACGAACTCAATGAGGAACTAAACCCACACATAAGGCTGCTGTTTAATCTTAGCCTTACTACAGGATACGTGCCAAAGAATGGCGTACGGCAACTGTGGTCCCACTCCACAAAGGCGGTGCTTCTACGGACCCTGGAAATTACCGCCCTATAAGCTTGACGATCCTTGTCTGCAAAGCTATGGAGAGGATCATAATGGAACTCATAAATAAAGACATTGGGGACCTACAGACACTGGATCCTACCCAATTTGGCTTTGTCAAGGCAGATCCTGCCTCTTGAACTTGGACGACTTTTTCGAAACAGTCACTAAGGCCATTGATGAGGGTAAGGCAGTTCACACAGCCTACCTTGACCTAGCAAAAGCGTTCGACACAATACCCCACTCGGGCATCATAGAAAAGCTCACCAGCTTAGATGTAAACCCATATGTCACAAGATGGGTTGCAAACTGGCTCAAGGACAGAACACACAGGGTTAGAGTTGCTGGTGCCATGTCAGACTCTAAGCCGGTCACGAGCGGTGTACCACAGGGCTCAGTCCTGGGCCCCCTCTTGTTCGGCATTTATTTTTCTGAAGTGCAGGCAAACATAGGGGGATTGTGGCTGACCAAATTTGCAGATGACTGCAAACTGGGCACCATAATTGACACTCCATCAGACACAGACATCCTCCAGAGAGGTCTCATAGAAATGGATAACTGGTGCCAGAGCCATGGCCTTAAGCTAAATGCCAAAAAATGTATAGTCATACCCTTTGGGAAAAACAAGGTGACCCCTAATTACCACATAGGTGGTAATCCATTAAACACGGAAGAAGTTATCAGGGACCTGGGAACCCAAGTTGACAGTAACCTCTCTTTTGACACTCACATTGCCAAAGTGGTTAGGAAGACCTTCTACATTGCCCACCTGATCATGAAGGGATTCACATCCAGATCAGGAGAGGTCATTGTACCCCTGTACTCTTCACTTATCAGACCAATGATTGAGTACAACGCCCCATTCGAATGTACCTTACCCGACACCTGCAGCAGTTGGAAAGACCCCAAAAGTTCCTCACCAAAAGGATAAAGGGGCTCAAACATATGTCATACGATGCCCGACTGAAGAAACTCCAGCTCTATTCAGTCGCATACCGTCTGCTCAGAGGTGATCTGTGCCTGATATACAAGGCCATGTCCAACCCGGAATTAATGGACATACTCCACCTCAAAAAATCCAAATCCACCAGAGCCACGAGAGCAAGAGACTTAAACCTCAACACGGATATAAATAGGACGTGCTGGAGGGACAGATTCATCACCCAGAGACTCCCTACACTATGGAACAGAATCCCAGTCCATGTGAGGCAGAGCCCCTCACTGACTCTGTTCAAGAGAAATCTTGACGAGTGGATGGGAGATCGTAGGTTTACCCCGGGAATCATCTCTGTATCACTGCTGGACAGAGGCACAGCAAACTAATGGGTATAGTATTCTCATCCTAAGGGGTGGTGAAAGCCACACACACTCTGGCTAGGCTTATAAATGCCCTAGGGCAGATAGCCTAGTATGAACCTATGAACCTATAAGTAGGAGGCTAATCTAAGTAGAGTGTTTCAAACAATAAGAGATTTTAATGCTCTGCATGTCGAGCATAGCACTCTTCTACAAGGACAATAAGATACAGAAAACAGAAAAAGAGAGTGAGCAAGATGAGATTCCAGTAAGGAATCTTTGTGCGTCTCTAACTGTAACAGGCTGCAGTACTCAGACGGCCTGACAAGAGTTACATACAGGGATAAAAACTACCTCCATAGTACAGCACATGACATCACAGAGGCTCAGGTGGGCAAATCAATGTGCCTAATAGATGGCAGCAGTTATGGGTGCAAAACAAAAGGTCACTGCCTACAAGGACTCTGAGATCTGTTAATATTTTGTAAACTTTTGTTTGCTGCCCATCAGCAATATATAAAGATGGCATGGGAGGCAGATGCCAGAATGCTGCATTTTATGATACTGAGGGAAGGTAATTTCTACTGCACCAATTGTATGTAAGGTTATGTGCTGTATGAGAGAATGTGGTGTCAGAAGAGTTGCAATGCTCCAAAATTTGAAGTCATCTGTATATTTGAGGAGACACACAATAGAGTTGCTAAATTTTGGTATCCAAGATAAACATGTTAAAAATGAGGCTTGTGAGCAGAGCCGCAAGGGAACAACTGCTGACAAGTATCAGGATAGGAGTTCTACTCTTCCTACAGCTTGCATACGATGCTTTAGCTAACTGCAGACTCAAGTTAATACAACTTCACATACCTTGCAGGCTATGACTACATCACAGAATACAATGACATACTTTAGCCATATGGAAGTGAGCTGCATGGACTGATAAGCCTTTATCCAGGGTAGCGGTCAAACTCGGAGATTTACAAGGTTAAGCATACAAGACCTTCGACAAAACTGTACTGCTTTTGGTCATGGAGGTTTCAAGACCTCACTTAAACAAGCAATACAATAATTTTCTCCATCTCCTTCCATAATATTCTTGTGAGTATGACTCATCTAACTATTAGGGCCTATGGACGGACTTTCCTTGGAGATTGGGACTAAAGTAGCCTACTTCCAGATATCATGAACACAGCCAGTTTTTAATGCTCTGGTTAAGAATATGTACAAGGTGGTTATTCTAAGTTATATTTCACTGCACAAATTAGGCTTCCTAGGGTTTCATCTGGTCCCATGGAACTGGTCTTTTTGTCCATGCTTAGGGCAGGTGTGACCAATTTGGAGGTATTTTTTGAAGAAATCATGATGCATGATGAATTACCTTTTCAGGACTAATTTATTTCAAAACTGTATGCCAGTGTGTTAGATAAATTCATTGGCGCTGCTATGGTGATACTATTTGGTTCTAAAACATTACATTCTCTTTTCTTTTTTGTTTAACAATTTGTAGATTTCATAACTCATCCATTCAGGTTTCTTGGTGAATTGTCTACTACAGGACTGCCAAATCCACTGTACAGAACAGGCACTACAAGAAACAAAGGCAAACAGCTTTCAGCCTCCATTCCTGCTTTCGTTACTTCTGTGATCTTTTTTTTCTCACTCTCAATTGTTTGCACTAAAACCTTATATTACTGCATCACGCCAATAGTTAAAGAATCCGTCCAACACTTCAACAATTCTGTTTAAAGGAATAAAAGAAACTCAGACTTAAGTTTGTTTTACTTCACTGCAGATGTCCATCATCTGTCATGCCTATTAACCCCACCAAATATCAACTGTTCTGCCCTGCTTGATGCCTGCCTTTCCCTTTGGAACCGCTCCCAGCTCAGCAAATAAACCTTTACTGTAATCACGCAGTGGAAGCAGCCAAACAGAATATAAAGGGAGTTCTGCTCCAGTACAATCCTGAGAGCTGCAGAGTTTAATGCACTACCTACTGTCCTGTCGAGTTCCCAATGTGCATTGTGTGTACAAGCTTCTAGACTAATGCATTATTCTCCACCAATAATCAATAATTATTCACTGTAAACCCTAAAACTCTCTTCCAAGACATGTCAGTTTGCTGCTTAATCAAATCTACTCCGCTAGCTCCTCAAACTTCCAGTTAACTAACCTGACTTTTTTTTTTTTTTTTAACAACAAACATCTTTATTAAATCATGTATGACATAGGCCAGGTTACATTTATATAAATGACAATATGCCATAGAGAGCCAATCTCCCTTGCAAACATTATACATTCCAAACCGTGCCAACACAACTGTAGCTGCAAACATTACACATCACTTAACATATCCAGTCATTGTTGCTCATTTAAATCCTGTTTTCTTTTAAAACTCATTCCTCCACTGCATATATTGATCTCACAGTTCCCATTTTTTTCCTACATAATTTGGCCCTACCCTTTTTTTAATAAAGTTGGTTTAGACTTTTGATTTCCATTTTCTAGTAATTGCTCTTTTGGCAGCCATCACAAGCTTTCTAGTAATTGCTCTTTTGGCAGCCATCACAATTAGACTCGGCAAGGCCTTACTATGTCTAGGCGCGATTCAGAGTTTGTATCACAGCTCAAAAAAATCATTTCCCTAGTCACTTCAACTTGCTCACCCATCATCTCCAACAGAGCAGTCATTTATCAACTCCTTATACTCTCCAAAAATATATATGTTCCCAGTTACCTCTTTCTGCCCCATCACACCTCCAACATTTGCTGTCTACCTGAGGAAAAATTCTTTGAAATCTGCTTGAGGTATAAAAATACCTACGTAAGCACTTGCAGGCAAAGAGCCGAAATCTTGATTTTGATGCATACTTGGAAGACATGCATATATCCTCTATTGTTTCTTTGTGAATTGATTATCTATTCTCTCTTCCCAGTCCTTCCTAATCTCCTCTGATGGATTCTTATAGTCATCATGCAATATTTTACATGCTCTACTAATTATTCTTTTCTTAACAGCAACTTCAGATACAGAATCTACTAAAAACTCTACCAGTGCGGGTCTTTTGTTTAGGACTCCCTTATTTCTTTCTCTTTACCTATACTCGGATATCAATCCTTGATATGGAAGGCAAGCTTTAGCCTGCAGTCCAAATAAGTTCTTAGCATCTTCCCCTTCTATACCTTGACCTCTCTCATTAACTGCTCCCAGTACCTTGGTTCCTTTGCCAGTTTTTTCCAATACATTCCCACCCACTCTTGCCTGTTGGCTATATCCCTAAATGCAGTCATCCCTATCGACAGAATCTCCTTTCTCCATTCCTGTGTTGGCTTAGTTCTTAGAAGACCTTCTGCTACTTTTCGTATATAATATTCTACATATGATTATTGTTGTGCTCCTTAAAGATCTACATCCAAAATCCCAGTCTCTCCTGGTTACTTGAGCTTCCCCCCTCTTACTTAATTATTCCTTTCCACTTTGAATTATAGTTTTCTGCTTGTGCTATGTATAGGAGCCTTAACTGTGTTGCTCTGAAATACCCTTCAACTTGGGTAATTCCAATCAGCCCTGTTCTATTGGAAGAATAAGCTTATCCCACTTGACTCTTGCCATCTTCCCCTCCCAGACAAATTCCTTCAGTTCTTTATTAATTGCTATCCACAATTTCTCTGGTTGACAAAAATATGCATGACCAGTGTATAACAGCAAAGGGAAAAAAACATCTGAACTGCTTGCATCTTACTATCAATATGCTTCCATTTTCTCAATTTTTGTATTACTTTTGTTTAGTCTCTTCCCATATATCCTTAGCTGCCACACAAGTATCATTTTAATCCATACTCCTAAATACTTCATTTTATCATGTCCCCATAAATATGGGCATTACTGAACCAGTTCGTATCTGGGTACATACTTTACTGCTATTGCTTTTGTTTTTTTTTTCCTTCATTAATTTTGCATCTCAAAAAGGTGCGAAACTTTCTCAATAAGTTCCACAACACTGTAATGTCTCTTTCTGGTTTTGACAGGTATAAAATAATGTCATCTGCAAACACAGCCAACTTTTCTTGACCACCATACCAATTATATCCTTGAATTTCTGAGTCCTTCATTTTTTTTATGCCAATGGTTCTAAATATAATGCGAACAACAAAGGGGAGAGAGGACACCCCTGCCTGGTTCCTCTCCTCAAGCAGAGATTATCAGAGAGGACTCCATACACTAATTCTTGCCTCCTATCCTTCATATATCCTCCTAAATCGACCTTACAATTTTATCAGGGAATGCAAATGCTTCCATTGCCCTGCTCATAAAATCCCAGCTTACTCTGTCAAATGCTTTCTCTGCATCAAGACCCACCAGCAACAGTGACATTTTCTTACATTATGTTTCCCTCTGGATCATCACTGTTCTATTTATGTTGTCAAATGTTTGCCTACCCTCCAAAAAACACATTGATCTACAACTATCAATTTTGGCATCCATTTTGCCATTCTTTTAGCCATTACAGACAAACACTTTATAATCATGATTAAGTATTGAAATGGGCCTGTACGAAGCTGGATCTGATGGATCTTTACCCACTTTAGGCAGTACAACTACTACCAATTTCTTCCAGGATGTTGGTACTTCTCCTCCTCCTCTTAAAATACTGGTAAACAAAACCTTCCCGATCATCAGTTTTTCCCCTCCTACCTCCCAAACTTTTCACAGGAATATCATCTAATCCTGGGTACATTCTTGCATATTGGTTATATCTCACCATTTTTATCTCCTCTCCTCCTATCCCGTTAGTAATTGAACATCCTCTCCCTCTAGCCTTGGCGTATTTAATTCTTCCATAAAAATTTCCATTTGTACCTTTTCTTGTTTCTATATTTTCTCTGCTTTATATGGACTGTGACGGGTCCTTGCTCCTGTCCAGCAATCAAGGAGACTCAATCCTCATCACTGCCTCCAATGAGGGACGGTCACTAAGAGCAAAGATGGATTCACACAGTATTTTCAGATGCAGACCCTGGGAACCACTGCCCCATTAGCCTGACGAGTCTGATATGCAAAGCTATGGAACACATCATTATAAATCTAATAAACAAGGAAACAGGGAAGGCTCATACATATAGGGTCTGTAGTCGCTCCTCCTTTGTGGAGAGGGATGACTGTAGCAGTGAGCCATTTGGTAGGGACAAAGCCGGAGGTGAGGCTGTGATTGAACAGGGCACACAGGTGAGGTGCCTATTCATTCTGTAGTTCGTGTAGAACACAGCCAGGGATATCGTCAGGTCCCATAGAAGCTGTATTCTTGGCCTTGGACAGTGCTGTTTTAACCTGTGCAGCAGTAATACTGGGTGCTTGGCAATCTATTGGTATTGTGACTGGTCCTTTGGTGGGGAGAAAGGGGTAAAATTGGCACTGAATCTGTCGGCCAGTATAGTGGCAATATCTGTTGACTCGGTATAGGAGGTCAAGAAACCAAAAAATGTAGTCCACAGCAGAAGGAAGGTAAATGAAAATCCAGTAGATGAAATTCAACGAACAAACTTATTGGATAAAAACCACACAGCAACAAATCCCTCAAGCGCTTTCGCTCAGTGCAATACTGAGCTTTATCAAGATGAACACCATGCAACAACTGCTCCTATTTAAATACTAAAAAAATCATGTGATCAATTAAGTTAAAAAACTAACTGATAAAATATCACCTGCAAGTGTTTGGTATTAAAAGGGCTACATGTAAAACCAGTTAAATAGCCTTGCCATAATATTTCTCATATACATAAAGGCTCGAAACATAAACTTCTTGCTAAACATTGTTCAACAACAATAAAACATTAAATGAATCATATTGCGATCAAGATAATAAATAAGTATAAAGAAAAAATAAAGAAGTAAAAAATAATGAATAAATATGAAAAATCAAAATAATAAAAAATGTATGAATCAATTATTTGGGAGTGTATTAAGTGTGTGAATATACCAATTTTATGTTGTGTTATTATAATTTGGCTCTTCTTAATTTCAAAACACTGCTCAAGTTCATGTTGTCATTAAGCCCTGGCCATTTTGCAGCGTCCAAACTTAGTTGCCATATAAGCTCTTTGTATTCCAGTTTAATCTCCCAATCACCCCCTCTACCATCCAGTGTAAGCTGCTCTAAAACAATAAACCTAAGCTCCATGTTGGGACAGGACAATGAATGCTTATAAAAAGCATTAGATTCCTTCTTCTTTGTGATGTTGTGTAAATGTTCATAAATTCTTCTTTTTAATGTCCTTTCTGTTTTCCCTACATAGAAGCTTTGGCATTTTAAACAAAAACCTAAATAAACAACATATTTCGTGTTGCAATTAAAATACCCACTTGCCCGACATATTTATTTATTCATTTTTTTCTGATAAATGATAAAGCTCAGAATTGCACTGAGCGAAAGCGCTTGAGGGATTTGTTACTGTGTGTTTTTTATCCAATAAATTTGTTCGTTGAATTTCATCTACTGGATTTTCATTTACCTTCCTTCTGCTGTGGACTACATTTTTTGGTTTCTTGGCTTCAGTTGGTCGTTTGTGTTCATTTTCTTCGGTATAGGAGGTGCCACTGTGCAATAGCTCTGAGCAAATATGGGTATTGCCGTGGAGATTCTTTACATAACTATAGAAGGCCTTGTGGTTGTCTTTACTATCTGCTGCAATTCTGCTTTCATAGCTAGCTTTAGAGGATTTGATGAGGGATCGCAACTTTTTGTTGAGGCTGATCAGGGAGTTTTTCCAGTCTAGGGATTTCACCTTATTCCGCATCAGTTTCCTCCTCCTGTTGTAGAGTTTGTTTATGGCGGGGGACCACCAGATTGGCTTCCTTTTTTTGGAGGAGAGTGCCTTGGTTCTATTGGGTTTAGCAAGATCCATGCATTTGTGTATGTGCTTGCACAGGGCATTAGTGTATGATTCGGCGGTCATGCGGCTGTTCTCCAATTGCATGGGTGCTGTGAAGTTAGCCACCTCTGTTTTTAGGAGCCCAAAGTTAGCTTTGAAGAAATTTTTCATGGTGGTTACCTTTGGGGGGGTGGGGTGGGGGGTTGGGAGGGATGTGGAATCTCCAAAGTCTGGATCCTACACAACTTGGTTTTGTGAAGGGTAGAGCATGCTTGCTCAACCTAGTCGACTTCTTCGAGTCAGTCACCAGAGCTGTGGATGAAGGTAAGGTGGTTCATGCAGCCTACCTTGAGCTGGCCAAGGCCTCTGACACCATTCCCCACTCAGGAATCATAGGAAAACTCACTAAGGTAGGCATCAACCCCTATATCACTAGGTGGGTTGAAAACTGGCTCACAGATAGAACCCACAGTGTGAAAATGTGAAAGTAGCTGACTCCAAGTCAGACTGCTGACCAGTCACAAATGGAGTCCCACAGGGTTTGGTCCTGGGTCCTCTACTGTTTGGTATCTACTTCTCTGAAGTCCAGGCCAACACGAAGGGACTCTGGCTGACAAAGTTTGTAGATGACTGCAGGTTGGGTGCCATAACCAACTCCTCAAGTGATGCTGACATCCTACAGAAAGGCCTCACTGAGACCAACTACTGGTGTCAGAAAGTACAGTTGTGTACCTACCACAAATATAGATGTTCGAGTGTATTCACTGTTGCAGTCATTACTCTTGGGTTATCCTGCTGGCAGGCTACCCTCAGTCGGCCAGAATTCCAAAGTCTAGGTCCGGCGTCGGCTGCTGTCGCCTCTTCCCTGACGTCAGTGCGCCAGGGGTATAAAAGATGCAGCAGACGCCATTTTCTTCAGTTTTTCTTGCCCCAGAAGTCAGGTGCCCCCAAACTGGTAGGCTGAAAAATATGCCAATAAAAATGCATGCACAAAAATAACATTTTCTTTATCTACAAGCAAATACACCAAATAGGTTGTATAGGATAGAGAAGTGCAGATATGTACCAGCAAAGAGAAGGGGGATGGTGGGTGGGTAACCTGGACTGCAACAGTGAATACACTCGAACGTCTACATTTATGGTAGGTACACAACTGTACTATGTTCATCGTGTTTCACTGTTGCAGTCATGACTCTTGGGTAGAATCCCAAAGCTGAGGATGGGTGGCTGGGCTAAATAGGATTAGGAGAGGCTATGAGGACAGCAGAACTGCAGTGACAAAGCCTGCTCTGGACTTAAAGAGGTAAGTGGTAGTGCTTTGTGAAAGTGTGCACTGAACTCCAAGTTGCAGCCTCTAAGATATCTTTGGTTGGTACTCCTCTGAAGAAGGCTGCTGAAGTGGCTGCTGCTCTGGTGAATGAGGCCTAATGCCCTTAGGCACTAATTTGCCATGTTGAGAATAGCAGAAACGGATGCAATGGCCTATCCATTTAGCATTGGCATTTTTTTCTCAATTCCTTAGCAAAATATACATTCAGGGGCTTGTGATTTTGTTTTCTTTTGTCCTGCTAACTTGCATCAAATTGCATTTATTTCTGATTTTGTGTGTGCCCACACTGCAATATCTTCTATATTTTCTTTTTATAATGCTTTTATAAACCCTGTCCACCAGTTAGTATTCTCCTATTACGTGTGTTAGGTAAAGAGGTGAAACTCTGCAGCCCAAAGTAGATGTGGTACGTCAACCAGATGCCACATGGAAAATACAAAAATGAACAGTTAAAACATATAAGACATCAACACCAAAACCATAAGCCCGCCACTCCCAAAAAATACAAGCCAGATTACTAGATGCACTGCAGAGTTACGCTCCCATTCCATGCAAACTCACACAATACATATTCCAGGTAACATGCTGCAAAGCACTGTTCAAGCCATTTAAGTACGCAATGCTTCATACTTTGACAACTGTAATTAACTCTTGCTTGTAAAACATTAGTCCTTACACACATGAAAGCCAGAAGCACAAAACAGGATCCTATGCAAAAGTTCTCCAAACCTTGCATACAACAATGCATCCAAATAAAAACAGCAAAGTACTACAAAAAAACTATACTCTAAATAGAAGAAACCTAATGGAACACAACTACGGGGCATCATCCTTTGACACTGCTGAAACCATGCAGCTACATGGATTAACATTCTGGAAAGTACACCTTCTTAAAAGCTCTTTGCTTTATGAAGGCTAGATGCAACATAATAGCAAAATGCTAAATGCAAACAGAAATACAGAATGTGATGGCAGACATAATCAGTTTAACTCAAATAATCTGTTCCTCTGTTCCTATGCCAGTCTTTACGAACTATAAAATGGAATGATGCTATATATTCCATGAATCTTTACTTCTACTCCATGCATGTTCTTTTCAGTTTTATCTTCAACACCCACCACAATACTACTATATACAGCAAATACCGGATGGCTCTAACATGCATATAAAACATACCCAACCGTTGGCTTTCTTAGGCTTAACAATGGGTAGCTTTCTTTCGTGTCTACTATCTCCATATGTTGCACAAGTCAAAATATTTTTTTCTCCTTTCATAGTTTTTTTGCTGCCATCATTCTGAAAGCTCTTACATCCCAACTACTGGTCAATAACCCCAGCCAGCATACTTTCTTTCCAAAAACAATTGACTCACTAGGCCCCAGTTCTGCCAAACCATAGATTGAGTAGAGATGATTGTTAAGCTCTAGTGCGTAGGCAGAGGTACATGCACTCTTTGGCAATTCAAGATGATACGACCCTGCAGATGCTGGCATTACTATGAAAATAACACCAAACCTCAAGATAAGTAAGGGAGTTTCAGGTGGTCACTCCCATTTCTCTCCAACCAGCTCTCAGACTGCTAAATCAAGCCCAAGTTACCTAAGGATGCAGTTAAAACTCAATCATGTTTAGCAAAGGAACCAGATCTACAAACCTACAAGACCTTGACATATTTTTTGCAAAGGACATCCCATACAAAATATCAGCCAGTTTTAATACTCTCCTCCAGATTGCTCTCACTATGCCTACACATAATCCAAAACTGAACAGGACAGTCCAGCTATGACCAGAGTAATATACATTATGGCAGAACTGTTCTCACCAATGTCCCTCCTTATACAATTCAGAATGTGCTGAAGCAGTGAATGAAGACAATATGAAAAAAAAAATGCATATAAAAACTTCCTTATATGAAACTTGTTTGTGACAAGGACAATTAGCAATATAAAAACAGTTTTTATGTATTTAGTTAAACTTACAAACTACAAAACTAGTTATAAATGGCTTATTATGAATATCTATAATGCTAATTTACCACACAAATTGGAAATTAAGTACTCTCTGTGCATGGAAGCACTGGCTTCTGTTGATAACAGGCAGCGCAACCACCATAAAAGGAATAAAAATTTTAAATGTTTCTATTCTTAGAAAGACTCTGAGTTACTATATGGACTACGATACAAGTCTTTAAAGTGTTATTTGTTCTTGCTGTATTACTGTAACTTATAACATGGTGAAACTTCTGGGGATTTACATGCTTATCAACCTGACACAAAAAAGACACATGAATAGGGTTACCATAACTTTTTGTATGTAAAAGAGGACGAAAAAATATGTGCTGCTATCAGCACATATTATTTTGTCCTCTTCGGATGAAGAGAACAAAAAAAGGTCCGTGTTTGAGGATTTTTGATTGGCCCGTATGCCGGTATACGAGCCAATCAAAACCTCGCACAGCGGACCCTACTCTGTTCAATGCAGAACATCAAGCAGTTCCGCAATGAACAGAACTCAGTTTTTTGACTGGCTCGTATACCGGTATATGAGCCAATAAAAAAAAACAAAGACTCCGAAATAGAGATGTCTGTTTTTTAAAAATTCTGCGATTTGTCCCGAACAAATCGCAGAATTTTCAAAAACCGCTTGGACAGGAGCCCAAAAAAAAGAGGACGTGTCCGGGGAAACCTGGATGTATGGTAACCTTGACAGCTTTTACCACCCCAAAAGTTCTTAGCATGAGACCAAATCTTAATGCGACCACTCATAGTTGTACCACTTTATACTAGAGGTATGGAACCAAAGCTAAATAACCTTTTGGCAGTCAAACTTTCACAAGACCTGTCAGTTTTCCTCATCATCTTGTCAGCTGCACTGCAGATTCTGTGGTTATTTATGTATACTCCATGTCCAATTTTCCTCAATGGCAGGAAAAATACAAGTTTTTGATAAAGTACTAAGTGGTATCTAGCTTGATAAACTTCCACTCTAGCTGCCTGTTGCCAACTGCTACCAGTTCTTCAGTTACTTAAATATTTACAGCGAAACAGACATTTTATTTTTTCTTCCAGTAACACTAACAAGCAGTTACAGTGAAGTTCTTTTTACAGATGAACTGAAAATGAAAAACTACGTCAAGACACTACAGTGTTTCTGAACGTGTTAACCTAGCGTATCACACTTTCTAATAGGTCTAAGGCTTTTGTAACCCAGGCAGCATACTTGTACTTGCTTTCCAAAGACAACTGACTCACCTGGCCACAGTTCTGCCAAACCATCGCTCGAGTAACAGTAATTAGCACCCCTAAAAGGCTGGTATATGCATAAACACAGTGTCTTAATTCAAAAAAATATTTCAATGTTTACACAATATACACAACATAACTGGTGCCTAGAACACTGATTGCAAACTTCAGTAATGCAGTCTGGCCTCCTTACAGCAATCTCATAATGCAAATGCTATGGCAATAAAACAAATAATCAACTCTGTATAATAACCAGCTCTTAAATCAAAAATGTGGGTATCATCACAAAGCATCAAATTTCAAATGTGGTTTAGAAAATGGTGCAACTCAGACTGCATTTACTATTCAACAAGATAGAACGTTAATAGATCTATAAGTAGACATTTCCCTCTACCTGATGAATAACAGCAGTTGGAATTATGCAGCTAAACACAAGTCTTTTGTTGAAAATAAAAAAAATGTATGCTGAACTACAGACAGTACAGCTATCCATACAACAGCTTAAAAATGTAAAAACACATGAAACACGTTTGTATAACAGTGATTTAATTTTACTTCATTTATTTTCAAATAAA
>NC_056747.1:243612420-243652420 GCF_019279795.1 Protopterus annectens | reverse complement strand
CATCTTCATTCATTCTTGACTGTTTACTGCTTAGGACCAGACAATCGCAATACAGCCTACACCATATGCTCTTCTTTCAATCCCAGAGCATTAGCCAACAGGCTTCTTCTGGGGCTCAAAGCCCCTCTAAAATCAACCAGGTCAGTTTCTTCAAAAGCAAAAAAAGAGGTCTCCTCCCAAGTTCCCTAGGGCTTCCTCAGAGCCGGAAAACATCCATAGAATTTCCTATCAAACTCCCTTGGATCCCAAGTCTGGAAGCCTTCCTCTGGATCCTAAACAGTACTTGGATCTGACAGCTTTGGCTCTATTCTTTATCTCTCTACTTCCTTCTACGTCCTCATCAGATCCGAGAGCTGGTTCTGCCCAAAGAAGCCGTACCCAGGAGTATAAAATTTAACCATCTTCTCCCTCCTTGCCAGTTCAGCTCTTTCAAACGCAGAAGAAAAATTCCAGGCCCTCTTCCACAGAGTCTTTCAAGTCTTCCAGTAGTTTGTCAAAGGCAAATATGGATAGAATGATACAAAAAATGTCTCGGGGCTCAGATCCAGATGGGGGTCCTGCCAGCTCTGCCCCCCCCACCCCGATCTGTGAGTGCACCTACAAAGGTCCAGACTACATCCCTCTCCGATTCAAACTGTGCTTTTTGGAGTTCCAGAATCAGAGATCTCAGACAGGTTCGGCATAGCGTACATGGAAAGTTTCTTCTCAACTCAGGTTTCCCTGACCAGTTCTGCTCTGATATCCTTGGATCAGAGCCAGTCTTGGAGCAGAGGTCTGAAAGGTTGGACTTGACTCTGGTTTTGTTAGATCCAGCTTTTTGGCCCTAGACACCTCAGATCTGATTCTCCCCTTGAGGCTCTGATCAGGGGGTGGCCCCACCCTACCTTCTTCAGAAGCATTGGTTCTGAGGGGAAAGGGTTTCCCCTGGTCCTTCTGCTTTCAAGGTGATAGAAAGGACTTCTTTCCACAGAGGACAGTTGTCTCTCGTCTCAGATCCTACCCCTCTACCCTCTTTGGTTCTGAGCTCTGACCCCATCTCACCTATTCCACAGGGACAGCCAGTTTCAGAAGTCTCCAGGAAGTTCCCTAGAGAAATTTCCCCTCTCTTCTGACACCTCCCGTAAACATCCCATGGAGGATGCCTCTCGGAAGATGTGTAAGAGGCGACAGAGACTCCCCAATGGAGTTTCTCGCAGAAGACACCCATTTTGATGAGGGACAGGGATCCCCCAGATCACCACCCGATGACATATCCATTGGAGATATTGTCAAGATCCTCAAGCAAAAAGGTGGTTGGTCATCCCAATCTCCTTTTCCTGAAGAATTAGTGTTTCAAGAGGCATTCGGTGCTGGACCATCGACATCTTGGTTACCCCCCCCCCCCTGGTGGATAAACTGACTTTGCTGGGCATGTAAGGAACTGGACATTGTTGAATACATGCCCAAGCACCTCGAAAAATCTTTGGCTCCTCCTCCTGACAGACCCCACTGGAGCAAATGGGTCTCCGTTGATGCGATGAGGTGGCGGTTAGCCACCAAGAGCGAGCTGGCAGAGCAGTGCTCTTCAGTCCATCCACAGAACAAAAAGAGTCCAGATTGTTGGACAGATTTGGAAAATAAGTGCTTGCCTCGACTACCTTCATGCTGAGGTCTCTAAATTACCTGGCACACCTTACTAGGCTACAGAGATCTGTCTAAGGAGTTATCAAATACTCTCTCGGAGTCCATGTCTGCTAAGGATTTCAGATAAACGCTCTCTCAATTGGCCACTCTTCTATTCATTTCTAACGTTTTCATGATGTTGCTCTCCCATACACCAGAAGGTACCTCACGAGCAGCCAGTTCAGGTATAGCCATAAACAGACATGGCTGGATGCGGCTACACAATTTTGCAGAGCCCTTCAATATGTCCTTGTTAAAGCTCCATTTGATGGCACTTATTTGTTCCGGCCATCAGTTCAGGGCACATTTAGATGCAGCAAACAAGGAAAGACATTGTCTGCCTTAAAAATCAAGTTTTCCACCCCTCATCACATCTTTTCAAGAAAACAACAAAGTGTTAAGAAGAAGATGTGGTTCCATGAGTCTAGGGGACCTTTCCAGGATTTGTGCAGGGAAAATTCCTCCAGAGGCAGAGGAGGAGGAGGAAGCTTTAATGGTAGATGTTGCCCTACAGCAGAGGGGGGCCCACAGAAACAGGGCTTTAGAGATTCTTTTTCAGATAGACCCCATCAGCGCTCCTGAAGCGCTGCCTGACTGTCCATCTCTGGAGGTGGTCAGGGATCAAATCTCTTTGAACCTAGATGCCTGGACAGATATCACAAAAGATTCTTGGGTGCCAAGAATAATATCTGGAAGTTACTAAGTACCACTTTCCCCTTCTTCCTCCTCAAAGGAAGAAACTTCCCAATGTTCCACCCAATCAGAGGAAGGATGCAGCACAAGAAATACAAAAGCTGCTATAAAAGAGAGTCATCCAAAAGGTCCCACACAACCACACAGGATTCAGAACTTACTCATATTTCTTTTTAGTGTCAAAGAAAACAGGGGACCTCAGACCCATTTTGGATCTAAGCAAGTTGAACCGGTATGTAAAGAAGGCAAAGTTCTGAATGGTCACAGTCCAGTCCATCCTACGTTTTCTGTACAAGGATGATTGGTTGTGCTCTATACATCTCCAAGGTACGTACTTTCACATAAAAATAGACAGGCAGTCCCACAGTCAGCTACGCCTTCGGCTGGCAGCCAATCAATACCAATTCAGAGCTCTGCCCTTTGGAATCACCACAGCCCCCAGGGTGTTTATCAAATGCATGGCAGTAGTAGCAGCTCACTTGAGCTGCAACAGATTCCAGGTGTTTCCATATCTAGATGACTGGCTTCTCACCACCCCATCCAAGCATCAACGTCTACAAGCCAGGGACTATTTGCTCCAGATTTGCAACACCTTGGGTATGTCAATAAATCTTGCCAAATCAAAACTGGTCCCAGTACATAGCCTTGAATTCATAGGGACTCTTGAACACCACAACTCGGGTATCTTCCCCACCTTGCCACGGCATTACATCCTTAGGACATTAAGGTCAGACTATACTTTCTAACCCTTCTCCTTCAGCAAGATTAGTGCTGCAAGTTCTAAGCTCAATGTCAGCTGCCATACTACTGGTTCCCTTAGGACCTTTCTTTATGCTAATTCTCCACTGGGCCTTAGCTGTACAATGGTCCATTATTTTCAACCCCTATCCTTTCCTATAAAACTCAGTCCAATTTGCAATCATATTCATTGATGGATTCAGTCCGACGATCTTTTTCTGGGCAGACCATTCATTCTTCCACCCCCAGTTGCCACAGTGATCATAGATGCTTCCCACCTGGGATGGGGGTGCATTTATTGGGAAGGACAGTCCAAGACATATGGTCCCCTCTAGAGACAGATTTGCATACCAAAGTTCTACAGATGACAGCAGTCCTTCTAGCGTTGCAGGCATTTCAAGATGCTTTCCCTCTGGGGACTACTGCAATTCAAACGGACATGTCAGTAGTCTGGAGGAACCCGACCTTACCCCCTGTGCAGAAAGGTCATGAGGGTTTGGGAATTCTGATCACTTTCTAATTGTGACTCACATCCCATGGAAAACCAACGTACTGACAAGACAAGCTAAACAGATCTATTCTGATGTCTCAAGAGTGGTCTCTCAATCAAATTGTAGTGAATACGATCTTCAGTCATTGGGGACGACATTGCTGCAACCTATTTGCCACCACATTGCTGCAACCTATTTGCCACCACCTTCAACAACAAATGCAGCAAGTACTTCGCTCTGATTCCCCCTCAGGGTGAGTCACCAAGAGATGTCCTGATTCACAACTGGCCCCCGGGTCTCCTTTATGCCTACCCTCCTCTTCCCGATTCCAAAATTCTTACAGAAAGCAAACAGGCTGAACAGATCAGTCATCCTCATTGCCCCCTTCTGGCCTTGGCAAGTAAGGCTCCCCTTCCTACGGTCTCACTTGTGATATCCTCCATGGATACTGCAGCCTGCACAGGATCTCCTATCCCATCCATCAGGAATTCAGCATCCCAACCTCCACATGGTTTCTCCACTTCCAGTAATGGTTAGACAGTCCAGGCTTTCTTCCCCAGGTCATGATATTGTTTTGGCCTCCTAGAAAGCTACTATCAAGAAAGTCTACAAAAGCAAATGGAAAATATTTTCTAGATGGGCTTCTAGCCAGAACATCGACCCTTTTTTTAGCCCCATCTTCTGCCATTCTTTTTTTTTTTTCTAACAGCGCTTTTTAAAGAAGGGAACAATTTTTCAACGTTTAAACTTTAGTTGGCAACAAGTTCAAATTTCCATTTAAGAAACAAATCTCTTTTCTCTGGTGTCTCCAAGACTGTGTAAGGCCTTAATGAAGGGCAGTTTTCTTCTCTGACCCCCGATAAAGGACCTTTCTCCTCCTTGGAACCTTACTGTGGTCCTTCAAGGATTAATTCATAAGCCCTTTGGAACCATCAGGCAAATGTGATCTGAAATATCTTTCATTGAAAACGGACTTCTTAGTAGCTATAACTTCAGTGAAAAGGATTTCTGAACTCCAAGCTCGATCAGCTACGCCTCCTTACATTGTTTTTATAATGACAGGGTTTCTCTATGGACTAAACCTTTCTTTTCTGTCTTAAGTGGCATCTGAAAATATCATCAACCAGTCCATATTGTTACCAGTCTTTTTTCCAATTTTTACTAATAAAGGACAATACATGCGTCATCTCCTTGATGTGCACAGACAACTATGTTTGTTTCATCACAGAGCAAAACAGTTCAGGATGTCCGATCAGCTTTTTATATCTTTTTCCTGGAACAAGCAGTATCTAAAAGTTACTCTAGCAAAATGGATTACTGACTGCCTTTCATTGTAAATTTAGTCCTTTTTGAGAATATACCAAAGACCTTTGAGTTCATTCAACCACTTCATCCGCCTTTTGGTCAAAGACCTCCACTGATGGCATATTGGCATCTATGCTGCAGCTACTTGGTCAAAGATTCATGCATTTGTTATGCATTACAAGTTTGGCATCATATCCAGAAGTACAGCTTCTTTTGGTTCGACAGCGCTCCAACATGTCCTTACATGAGGGCCTCCTGAGGGCTACGTAGCTGGGGAATTTGTCCCGTTTGTGAAGAAGAATGAAAAGGGCATCAGATTTATTAGTTATGTACTCACCATAATTTAGCATCTGTGTTGTCCATAAGCTACTGGCCAGCAGTGTCCAGTTGTCCAGCTTGGTTTATTTGGGATATTGCTGTTGAATGAAAGCGGGACATAAAACTAAATCAACCTGCCAAACATGAACTAAGAATTGCTACATTCAATGCAGGCTCACCGACAGGATGCAGCTTGGAATTGAGGGCATGGAAGAGGCTGGACATCCTATGTATCCAGAAGACAAAAAATGGCAGTGCATCACAGCCACATGGCTTGGGATCCAGAGTCTACTACTCAGGAGGGGGATAGGCTAGAAATGGTGTGGGAATTATTGTGAGAGAGAGGCTTCAGATGACAGTGAGAGATATCATCAGAATTAGGGAAAGACTCATGGCAATCAGACTCCTGCCTAATAATAGGGCAATTTTCATACTCTCAGCCTATGCCCCACAGCAAAGCTGTGATAGTGAGGAGAGAGTGCACTCAGGCAGCAGTTGCAGAATCTATTAAAATAAAGCAGGACAACATGAATTGGTGTTAATAATGGGCGACTTGAAAACACATATCGGAACAGAGAACAGGACAGGAGGACCACCTGTGTCCGTGTGGGTGGGGCAACAGGAATAAAGGAGGACAGGCCATTCTAGACTTCTGTCTGGCAAATGGTTTGATAGTGGCCAACTCATGTTCAGAAAGAGAGGACACAAGAGTGATCAACATGCAAATCAGGTAGACTTCCTCCTATTAAGGAAAGGGGACTGGGGTAGAATCAGCTATTGCAAAGTCATTCCCAATGAAACAGTTGGTCCGCAGCAGAAGCCACTGGTTGCCAAAATCAGCTGCAAGCTGTAGCTATAGAAGGCTCTATGATCAGAGACCAGGCTGAACACCTGGAAGTTGACTGAAGAGAAAGCACAACAGTTCAAGGAATTACACAGGGCTCCAGCACATCAGGGAGAACAGGAAATACGTGGAGGTGAAGAAGAATGGTAGTGCATCAAAAACAGCATGTCTGCGGACTACAGAAAAGATATGTGGCTGAGCCAGGTATGAAAATAGGGTATATAAGGAAAACTGGTGGTGGAATGCAAAAGTCCAGGAAGTAATCAAAAGAAAGGAATGCTGGAAAAACTGGGAGCTAGAAAAGACAGACCAGGCTGGGAAGGAGTACCTGTTGGCTAACAAAGAAGCTAAGAAACATGTTGCAATACCACAGGGCAAAGCATCAGAGGCACTCTATCAGCTTCTTAAAAGTCCATAGATGGCACAAAGAAATTATATTAGGTTACAAGGCAGAGACAGAAAGATAAAGATAGTCAGACACCCTTTATAAGGGATGCCAGGAACAGCCAGCTCAAACGTCCACAGGACATCAAAGGCAGATGGAAGGAGTGCTTCCAGCAGCTTCTAAGTGAAGAAAAACCCCATAGAAGTTGTACTGCTCCAGACACAGTCTACAATGAGAGAAGAGGAGAAGCCCAACATAGAATAAGTAAAAAACAGTGATAAGGAAAGTGAAGTCAAGGAAAGCAGCAGGCTCAGATGAGGTCACACAGATATGATAAAGATGCTGGGTGAGATATGAGAGAAATGGCTCCCGAGGGTACTCATAGCAGTTTGAAGTGAAAGACGTATCCAGATGAGTGGAGAATAAGGATACTAGTTTCAGTGTTCAAGAACAAAGGGGACATTCACAATATGGGCATTATAGGTGTATCAAACTCTTGTTACATTGCATGAAAGTGTTGGATTGGGTAATTGACAAATGAAAATGCAGAGTAGAAAAATGTAAGATGGGAGATGAGCATTTCAGACTCAGATCAGGCTGCAGCACTGACACAATATTTGCAGTGAGAAAGGCACTTCAGAATAAGCTAAGGATGAGGAAAGAGTCCAACTGGACATTCCTAGACCTGGAGAAAGCATATAACAAGATCCCAAGAAAGCTGATTCAGACAGTCCTATGGTGGTCTGAAGTCTCAAAAACATTTGCAGAATTACTGCAACCCATGTACAAATGAACAAACTACTCAAGTACAAGCACTGTCAAGTCTCAAAGCAGGGGTTCCCAGTGGGAGTGGGTGTGCACTAGGGTTCAGCTCTGAACCCACTGCTGTTCATAATGGTGATGGACTACATCAGCAAACAGGTTGGAGGGGACAGATCACCAAAGCTGCTGTATGCAGATAATGTGGCATTATAGGCGGACTCTGAGCAAGAACTTCAGCAAAGCACAGAGGAAAGGAATGCAAAACTGAAAGCACACAGGATGAAACGGAGTACAGATAAGACAGTTGTAATGGCAGCAAATGGTGGACTTCAGAAGAAGCTGAAAGTGAGATAGAAGGGAAAATAGTGGAACAGGTTAACAGCTTCAAGTATCCCAGAGGGATAGTAAGTCTGAATAAGGAGGTCAAAGCAAGACTCAGAGGGGCTGCACCCAACTGGGACAGAGTGTCAGGTGTAGTACATCAGAGAAGAAAGCTAAAGAAGCTGAAAAATAAGGTGTACAAAACAGTGGTGTGACCAGTACTACTACATGGCACTGAAAAGGTCAAATGGAATGATTATGGTGGTTTGGGCTCTTGTGCAGAAAAGAAAAAGACAATCGGGTAAAGATGACTTCAGACAGACAGGAAGAAGGTAAGAGGAAACAACGGCATCCAAAGAGGTGGATGGACTGAGCAACAGAAAACCTGTGACAGTCAGGCATGAGAGTCAATGAAGAGAGGGGCATTGCACTGAATCGAGAGATGGTAGTAGTTGACAACACCCCGACCCCATGTACAAAATGGGAAAAAGGGGGTTGAAGATGATGACAAAACTAGACTTTCTCCAGATCTAGAGCTGGCTTTACTATGACCAATCTCCAGGGGCTCTTGGATCCCCTCTTCTTCCTCTCACACCTTATAGGTTATGGCAATCTACCCATATACTGCAGCAATGTTCAAATGATGACCACAGGGTAAGTGAACTTACCATAACAGTAGCTGTCTGAATAATCATTGGTGCACTAGCCACTCCGTTCCCCCATCCTACCTTATTTTTTGTTTGCCAGGGTGAGAATGTCACTTGTTTTATTTCTAGACCTGACCTCTTCCAGGGCTCTAGCCTCCCTCTTTCAACTGGCGTGAAAGCTTTCAAGGGCTTGGTACCCAGACAGCCAACTTCCCCAACTCTGCTCAAGCTCTCAACAGTCTAGGTGTGTGGACAGTACCCCTACAGTTTGGTAGATGGTTGGCAGTTATATCCTAGCTAGAATATAACAAATATAGCCAACGCCACTACAGCAGTGACATGAAAATCTACTTTTACAGTAACTTTACCAGTTGTATCTAGTTTATTCAAACATGCTCTACTAAATATGCAAACATTTTACGGAATAAATAACTTTTTCAGTATGTACAAATGTGCTTTACTGAATGTACGAACAGATACTTTTATCAGGTGTTTGAGGAATATGTTCTATGGTCTCTATCAGTGTATGTTACTGTTATGTTGTACTTTCTGTATAGCTTTGCAGCAAATTTTTACTACAATGTTACTGGTTGACTGTTCCTTTGGGGCCCAGGTCATGACTGAAAAGGGGCAAATGGCCATCCCACCTACTCTTCTTCATATACAAGAAAAAGAAAAAAAAATGTAGAAAAAGGCCCATTGACATGGACAGCCTTCCAACATCTATTTTACCAGTGAAGGGTAGGTCACTGGTGCTGCAAACAGAAACTTTTCCTTTCTACCACAAATACAGTAGACTGCTTATATTTATGAACCTCCCCAAAATGCACCTCTAAATCAGCTAGCTAAGGACCCCCCAGTCTCTTCAAGATCTGTGAAATGGTACTGTATATATCCCATACATTACTTTCCACAAAACAAACACTAAAATAAACAGTATCAGCTACGTCTTCTAAACCTGTAAGCTAGGATTAAAACAAGTCTACTTAAGCATGCTTCTTCAAAAGGTAAACTTACAAAATGCAATTAACGTTACTTTTTTAATGCCATGGTAATATCTTTACACAGATGTGGAAGCAATGGTGCTGTAAATCTATGTGCAATACAATTAGGTAGGGTCACTATTCCTTGCTCTGCAGGGATAAAATCATTAGTTTAAAGGCAACAATTACTACTATTTGCAGAATTTATAAAAACAAAAACATTTTTTGCATCACCACAGAAATTAGCACAATATGGAGGTGACAGCCAAACATTCTCAAACAAGGTATGCCCTCTGTCCTATTCATTCCAGCCCAACTGGCAAGCAACAGCCACCTCCCTTTCCTTGGATGGGCATATAAGCATCTGCTGCTGACTTGCACCCAGCTCCTACAGATACCGACATTTTTTTCTGAACCCAGGTCACTTACATCACAGTCAAAGGTTTTTCTCTCTACTCCATGGAACTGAAAAAAATATCTACTTACTGCAACTTTACTTTATCATCACAGATTATACACACTATTTCATGCCAACATTATAGACAGAATACTGTCCAAAATGCCCTTCAGTTGACATAATAGCAGGACTAACACTAGAAGATGCAACTGACTCTATGTCACAGCTTTTATCTTCTTCGTTATTACCTATTATGACTCTACTTACACCCAGGTGAGAAAATAAACAAAAGTTCTCTTATACAGTTACTGTTTGGAGCCATTCAGACTGGACTCCACTGTTAAGAGTATATCCTTTTAGGCCACTGCCCCATTAGTCCATGCCAACATATACTCATCAACACACACAATTCTTCATCTGGGCTATGTAAAGCCTTTCAGAACTGTGTTTAACACCTCCCACCATGCAAGGCATCCAAGTCCCATCACACAGAACAATTATTTATTTAATTATGTATATCCTGAACATTGCAACACAGATATTAGTATGCATTCAAAACTACATCAAAGGCAAAGTCAGTTCCACTCAGCATGGAAATAACCAACAACATACATGAAGTTGTTGATGTATGTCCTCCCTGCCCTTTAAAAGACAAGACAACACATGAGAGAATATTGTGGTAGTCTGCAAATTGCAAGGCGTGTGCGTGTGCGAGATGCAACTGCAGTACTTACAATAATGTAACAGTGAGATTATGTCCAGGTTTACCACTAATAAAATGATAGGACTGCAAATGCACCAACACTCACCATACTAGGGTCACATCACCTGTATACAGAAAAAAAATACATGGTAAATAAAGTATACTCCATATCTAATGTGCACCAATAAGAAACAGATCACGGCCCTACTTCATTTATGAGCATTCAAAAGCAAATGTATTGCCAGCAATATCTGACAAATATTTGGAAACTTGTCTTCAGAGCAGATTCATAAAAAAAAAAAAAAAAAAAAGTACCTTTGTGTAGCTGTTATTTGTAATCGCTTCAGTAAAAATTGTTGGGGAGGCAGGGTCAACTGAATCATTGTCATCCTTCTGGCCCTCGTCCTTCTCATCCAAATTCATCAGATAACGAGCTAGGATACAAACAACCATTTAGACACAACTCCAAATGAGACGATAAAACAAAGTACTGCACCTCAAGCCCGAATTATGAAAACTTATTTCTCAGCTTCATTTTGATTAGTACTGCAACAAACCAAAGTGACCTGTGTGACCACTGAGGGGAAACCTAGTCACCCATGCAAGTCGTCAAACAAGGTTATGAAATGCCTTCTTAAAGTTTACTGATGTCAGGTTTTGTAATCTCTTATTCTGTGAAGGAAATCACACTGTGATTACTCCCTGTTTTTTTCTCTTGAAATGTTTAACATACAAATTAATCTTTGTATAATGTGATTATATTTTTACTTCCTCACAGCTTATCGCCCCAGGCCTCTACTGAAAATGGACATATATCCAGTTAGACTAGCCCGGTCAACAAATGTGAAATAAATAAATAAAATAAATAAAATTATCCTGAAGCAGCTCCTCAAGTGAAGTCAGATGAATCTCTCTGGTCAAACTGTGCCAGACCAGATGGGAAGAAGGGAAGTCTTGGACTGATATTCAGCTAAGGTCTTCACCACTGTATATCTCATCTGATGAAGACCAACACCAAAAAATGGGATTCCATGGAATATAGGATGCCGGATCCAACCATTTTGTACATACCACTGAATGTTCCTCATGTGCAGATGAGCTAATGGCATCATGAGAATCATGGACACCATTAGTCCTAGAATTTTCAGCGATTCTCCTGCCAAGACAACAATTCTCCTAGAGAAGTCCTGAAAATACTCTGGTAGGACAGCACCTTATCTTCAGGAAGGAAGGCCATTCTTTTCTCAGTGTCGATTGAGCACTTCATGAAAACAAGTCTTTGTGTGGGTGTCAGGCATGACTTCCAAAGGATCACATTTGAACCCTACATGGTAAAGTTGAGACCTTCGCTAGTGACTCCAAACACATGGATACAGATTCTGCAAAGATCAGGAAATCAACCAGGTAAAGAAAAAAGTGAATGCCAAGAGGCCAGCAGTGGGACACTGCCGCAGTAAGGCATTTGGTAAATATTCAAGATGCTGTGGACAACCCAAAGGACAATATAGAGAACTTTCATCACACATTTATTGTGTCCAGTTTGCACTATTTCCGGAAACGATGAGTAATGGGATATGACAATATGCATCCTTCAAGTCCAGGGTCAACATGAAGCAGTGGTCTAACTGAAGAGGAAGCTTTACCTGCAGGATGAGCAACTTGAACTCTGGAACCTTTGCAAAAGTATTTAGAAAGGATAGGTACAAAACCGGTCTCCATGAATGCTCTTTTTTTTGGGAACCTGGAGAATTCTGAAGTAGAAAATGTTTATTCTCTCCAAGGAGGTATGACCACTACCCCACCCAAGTCCAGCATTTGTCAGAAATACAAGAAGAAATAAAGTGAGGATCATTTGTAACCTCTGCCAATGATATTAAGCACCTACGGGTCAGTATAGTTAAAGGGTTGTAAGTGGGTTATCTTTTTTGGGAATTCAACCACTTGTTTGTTCTGGCAGAGTTCTCATCCTGACATTTCCTTTTGATGCCTTGTTTTTTTTTTTTTTTGACTGGGCTGTCTGTTTGTTGGGCTGTCAAAAATTATCCTACTTATAAGGGGAATATGGAACATTTTAGACATCACTTGGCTCAATTTGCTCCTGTCATCCCAGCGTTTTATGATCTGATTAGCTGCTGTACCCAACACACAATCATAATCATGATAAGCATTTATAACCTCATTTTTAACTCAGACCAGTATTGGCTGTGCAACCAAGCATATGACTCTACCACCACCGACATCACTGCATTTCTAGAAACAATATCAGCCCTCCCCAGGGCACTCTTTAAAGCAAGCTTAGACACTTGAGAAATATTAGAAACTTCTTTCACACAGTCTTTCTGCTCAGTAGGTAATGATGCAATGAACTCATCTAAACTACACATACACCTCAACACAAACTCCCACATAAAACACTGGTAGTTAAACACTTTAAAAGCTATGAGAGTCACCTGCCTAGTTTATCTTGAGGGACTAGGCTTGAAGAAGACATGATCTTCTTATTGAAAAAGGGTGCAGGGGAAACAGACGCAAAGTCCACAAACAAAGGGATTGGAAGACAGTCATGGCCAAGCACAACCTGAATTTCTAAAACACATTTTTGCAGAAATTCATTCGGCAGAGAACTGCAAGCTTTCTTAAAAACCTCAAAGACTGAGATCAAAGGTGGGAAGGTTGCCACAGGGAGGTATATAAAACACTGGCAACAGATTCTGCACCCCTGACTTCTGCAATACCTGAACCAACCAATGGTACAGCCCTAGGAGGATGCGTCTGACCATTGTGTCACACACAGTCGTGATTACTTTCATTACACCAGGGGACTTGGAGGCAAAAGGCGGCAAGTGGTCTGATAGCCTGCCCAAGGCTACTGTCAAGACACAAGGGGCTGAGGCATGTCTCCTGATTTAGTTTTGGCATATCGCAATTTACTTTTAAGTTTATTAGGTGCAGGAAAACTGTATTTGAACTAGCACAGCAATATCAAATAATGGCTGTGCAGTCAGCTAGTAATAAAAACAAATCCCACTACTCTCCCTCTAAATAGCAATCTGAAGTCTATTTCTGCAATGATACTACTCAGAATACTGCACTGACTAAAAAGGCAGTAATTCCAATAACAGTTCAAAGTACAAAACACATGCACCAAATTCCCCAAATTTTGTAAAAAAAGGTGAATTTTAGCCCCAAATGATTTGAAACAACATAAACCAGTTTTAAACCAGAAATAATGCATAACAAGTTTATGAAGAAAGTCCTGTCAGAAATGTTTAACAAACAAAAATGTTGCCAAAGTTGTGATTTAAACGAAAAACAAAAAATTAAAATTGTGTAATCCTGCTCAACCACCACCAATAATTATAAAAAAGAAAAAAAAAACTGCAAATAAATCAGCAAGTTTTCCTGTCAAAAGTTCTAAATGAAGCATTTAAAATCAACAGAAATAACAGGCGAGATTAATTCACAGCTCTGAGAGCAAAGGGTAATAACAGGAACTGTACTAAAACGGCCTTAGTACAGAAACGCAGATGAAAAAAAAAAGAGTCAAAGCAGCAGAATACACTATTTATGCACTGACAGAAAAAGTAGAGGGAGAAAATAAAACCCAAATGGGTTTCTTATCAGATCTCAGCAGCAATCTTCTAAGAGAACCTTCTCTTACAATGGCACTAGAAAAGTGAAAGTTTCCTATCTGTGGTCTGTAAGGCAGTACCTGTATTTCCAGGCGACTGGTCCCTCACACCCACAAAACAGGCAGTAGGACAGACTCTGAGCTTAGCAAACTGTCAGTGGAGGGTAACAGGGCACAACTACCTGAATGCCAGTAAGGCAGTGTTAGTTGATCATTTTTTCACAAACATCTCAAGGGACTTGTCTAAGCAAACTACTATATATACTCAATACTTCAGAAGATCAAGGCATGCCCACAAAAATACTGAGACAATCTGCAGACAGACAATCACTTGACATCTTTTGTCACTTTTATTAATGTCCTTCACTGCAGTACCAAGACATCATTAGCAGTATGGAACAAATTTTGTTCTTAAGGATAGCATCTGTCTGTCCTTCATTTATTATCAATACACTCATACTTTTAGCCCATCCAAGTATGCATATTACTCCACCCACTTGCTGCATTTGTACACTTGCTGTTAAGTCCAGGTCAAATTATTCAGTAAAAATAACAAGCATCTCATGTTTATTATTATTATTATTATAATAAATACAGTTCTCTCTATTTTCCATGTTTTCAGTTTGTCTGATACCTTAGTGGTCAATGTAGCTGGCAATGCTATTATGTCATGCACTTCAGACCTTGCAAACAAGACCTTTATTTTTTAATTTTTTAAACTTTTTTTGCTTCCCTAACCAACTCCCCCCAACCATTAAGCCTCCTCCTCAACTGCTGTAGGAGATAGTTCATTCCCTCTAGGGGTGGCAATTAATTAGCCTGAGTATTACCTAGGAGGGGGAATGCTACAAATGGAACCTAATTTGTTGAAGGGTTTGGTTGCAACTTTATGCTAGTGTGTCTGCAGTTCTGAGCATGTGTGCTTTCACACAGTCAGTCTTTGGTTTTCTGGTACTAAGTGCCACATTAGCAGGCAAAGCTGTCTGGTCCCTCTCCACGCATCACCTGTGGCTTCTCCCTCTGTAGTGGAGGAGACAAAAAAACTTATTGCTCAGCTCCAGTCTCCATGCACTAGCTACTCCCTAGTCAACTGGAGCAACAGTCAGGGTATTATCACTTTAAGCCACAGAGCTGTTCCTCCATTACTTTTGACAAATTATGTGAATGAATAGAAGTCTGACAGATGAACTAAGAGCAATTTTATTGCCACACTCTCCTGTGCTGCTAATGAGTACAGGCAGGGCACTACTGCCATAACTTAAGGGTCAACATGCTCTGACAAGTGTAGCAAGCCCAAGGGTAACTGTATCCACACAGTAACAACCTCTCACTATGAATACTTCTCTACTTACTGTTTTCCAGTCGTCTAAGGCTCTTTCTGCCTCTTGACTTCTGAATGCGATCAGAATTTCTCACAGCTTGGTTAATGTAATATTGCTTGCGTTTTGCAGGAGAAATTCTTTTTGATGGCGAACGCTGGATGTGAGGAAGACACTCCTCAATTAAACTGGTGAGAAAAACATATTACAACTGTTAGTGATGGAGACAATATTGACACGGAAGGCCTAAAGAACCACTTCTGTTATATCAATGACAATTACAGCAGCAATGTCCAAAACCTTAATATACAGTACTGACTAAACTAATGAACCTATATGCACAATTACTCTTAAAAATACCAGTGTCAGGCAAAACAGGGTCACAACAGACAGCAGTTGTACTGTATAGTTGAAATAATTTACCACAATTGGAAGAGGACTTCACACACAGCCAAGACAACATACTAGTCTACCAATACAGCTATGCATGATTGGTCTCGCTCAGAAAAAATAAGGATGGGATAGAAACAGCTGGCTGCTATGAATACTACTACTCATTGAAACACATCAGATAAAGACTTCCTCAATTTTTTATGCCATTTCTTGGAGACTAATTGAGAGAAATCCCAGTGATCTTTGCCAAGCTAATCAGGACAAAATATCAGCTGATTTTGAATAGCAAGAAGACCCAATCAAGACTTGTGTTATGAGTCCCCATCAGAATCTGAGAAAGGTGAGGCCAACAGCAGGCTCAAGGAAGTCAAGAGTCCCTACGAGGCATTTTGCAGTCGCAAGGCTATACGTGTATAATCTGAAATTAACTGCAGAGATGAAAAGGCAAGGGCAAAGAAAGGAAAAAAAAAAGAAGGGGAGATTGTTGGAGAGAATAGTCTACTTGTTAACAGGACATTCTATGACACTGTGTTAGGTGTGAAATGAGAAAAGAACAATTTAGTCTGGGTGTTGTCTGCACCAAGTCATGTGCTAGAAATAGTAAATAAATCTCTATAAAATGATATGAAATGGAAGCAGTCATCATATGATTGTCATTGTGGTATAAATGACTAAGGAACTGACATAAATGAGGTGGTGGTGTAAACAGCAATTGAGACAGGGGAGCTCTACAGGAAAGGCATGGAAGACAGGCTTACAAAAATTTAAATCAGAGGTTGAGAGACTAGTGCTGTAAGAAGGGGCAGAAAACAAGCTGGGGAAGTAGAAGGGATGATAAAAAGCTATACATTATAGATTTACTGGGTCTAACTTCAGATCGACAGAAGTGCTCAAAGACAAATGAAAATGTATTACACCATCTTTTTTTTTTTTTTAAGGTGAAAGCTGTAGCAAGGCAGAAACATCACTGGTGAGGGTGCAGAAGGAGCATATGAACAGTGAGGGACAATAAGTGTAAAACAAATAATGACCATAGGTACACAACAGAAAGTGGGGAGTGCAAAAAGATGCTTTACAATGCCAGGGTAAAAGAGTTGCATGGTATGCTTATAGAAGAAGGTCCAGATAGAACACACAGAGCTGAAAGGTGCTGCAATGGATAGAGATGGACATAGTGAAATCTGGATTCACCTTGTGGATGGGATGATGGGTAGTGATGAGAGGGACATCAGGTAACAGTGATCAACCAGGGTGTACTTTATGTTCCATAGAGTACTGGTGGAGTGTCACAAACACAGATTTGTAACTAAGAGTAGACTATAACATACACCTTAAGGGAATACGTGTAGAATCAAATGACTCTTACAGGTCTTTCCAATAAAGCTGCTGATGTGAACTCTTCTTTTAACTAGCTTCTTCATTACAGTGATTCATGACTCCACTTCATACAAAGTACACACACAATATCAGAATAAAACTTGTACACATGGCACGAGGACCTGCCTTGCTGCTGAATATTCATCTTATAATTTTCAGGACTACAAAGAGAAAAAGAGCTACTTCATATCCACTGGACTGGAATACTGGCATACATCACTAAAAAGAGAATGAGGTTCAAGAAACTCAGCAGCCATTTAAGTGGAATGCATTGCAGCAAACCAAACAGTAAAATTACTCTCGTCCACAGTATTATGCTTGAAAACACTCACATTATGTATTTCACTTTCACAGTGAACACACTTTTAAATAAGTCATACAAATAAACCAAAACAAAGAAAAAAAACGGCCACTGATCTTGTGTCTTCCAGAAGATCTTAACTTGAACTAAAAAGGTCTAGTGGGGGGTGGAGGCGAGAGAGATTTCCTTACACAAGACATGGGTCTAAATTAAATCAACGAACACTTAAAAAAAGCAGTAAAAATAATAAATGTTATAAATTATATTTATATTTTATTAGGATTTATTTATAACATTTATTAGTGTTATTTATTAAATTATTTTTACTACTTAAAAAAAGCAAACGCTGATTTATCGACCCCATGTAAGCAAAAGCTTACAGTACCGAACACTTGGGGAAAAAAAAAATTGCTGTTCCACAAAAATAAATAAAAACTTCAAAACATTACATAAAGTGGGGGGCTGTGCCCTCCCCCCACACTTAAATATACCAACAACCGAGATCGCACTACAGTGAGGAGAACAGCAAAGTAACAGAGGCGGCCAAGCAATTTCTTTCCCAGGGAAAGAAATCGCTTATATGCCGTTTTGCTATTTTGCTGTTTCATGCTTTCAAGTTCGATCAAGATGCACTCAAAGGATTGAGTCTTCGATTATAAGACAGGAACCCCCAAGACATGAATTCTTTGTCAGAAATTCAAGGGCACAGGAAAAGGCACACTTAGGTAACTGAGCTCAAAAACAGAACTTCGGCCTGCGAGTTTGGCAACTTGTAAGATGCACTCAAAAACGAAACAGCGTGTGACATAACATCACGTCAGAGGCAGAATCTCAAATTAGACAAAGCAATACATATAAGCAGAGACTAAATAAATACAGTTTAAAAAATCTAAATGAAGAAGAAGTGGAAGTGTGCAAAATAAAAGAACTGATAATGTGCTTTTAGGCTCCATTACTCTTAACAAAATTAAAAATGAAGAAGAGGATACAGAAACCAAATGGTAATCCATGAAGGCATCTAGAATAAGTCACACAGTTACAAATACCAGAAACTGCATGCTCTAGGTGTAGTTATAATCATGAGAAAAGGGAATGTACAGCTTACAATGGAATCTGCAGAGTATGAAGCCAGAATCCACATCTATCAACTTCAACATCCCCTCCCACCTTCAAGAGTGGGGCTTTTGTGCACTCTGAGGCACACGGTGTGGTGCAATCTCCCGTGCGTTAACCAGAGAGAAGAGACAGCCATTCATGCTGCAGAGGGGAATGTTTGGAGGGAAATCCCCTTGTGGAAGTGGGGTAGGGGCATTCTCTATACACAGCCCACTGCACATCCCCACCTCTCCAAGTATGCTTGCAGTTACGAACTTTTGAAAAATGGAAAAAACAAGACACAATCCATATGACTGACTGAATGATGACCCCCTACTGATTGGAACAAATAGCCAAAATCTATGTAAAGGAAGAAAACAATTTGCATGTTATAGAAACTACAGAAGAACAAAGCTGAAAAGCTCAGGAATGTGAGATAGACGCATAAACAGTTGCAGACTTTGCTTAACATCTGTAAGATATCCTCAAGCTCAAACACACCCCACTGCTCTCTTAATGTACCACTCACATCTCTCCAGATTAAGCTTGCCCCAAATACCTGCTTTTCTGTACTACATTTGTACTTACTAGGCAATTTACATCAGGATCAGGAAAGGTGGGAAACTATGCTGAAGTGGACAAATGCAGGTAATGAAGGCAGTACAGTTGTGTTAGGAACTTACACTTGGACAGCTGCAACTTGTAAGACGCACTCGAGAACAAAACAGTGTGTGACATAACATCAAGTCAGAGGCAGAAACTCAAATTAGACAAAGCAATACATGTAAGCAGAGAGGTATGGTACGTGCTATACAATTATAATTCTTGGGGATTTCTGCTGCAGAAGGTCTGACAGTTTTCCCAGTGAACCATTTTTGGTTATTTCTTGCCCTGGCAAAGTAGCTGTGTGTGCTCTGAAGCCACAGCACTGACTGTCCTGTGAAAGTAATCCTAAACAGGAAGTCCAACCAGAAGGCCCCCAAGTTGCCTCTCCAGGTTTAGGCCAAAGTGGTAAGGCACCTGGTTTGGGTAATGGAGAAAGACAACAACCCAAGAATGTCCATACAAAAAGAGAAGAGGCGAGGATGGTAGGGAAGCGGAACTTCAACAGTGAGGAGGCTTAAACATTTACAATTAAGGAAGTTCCTAACAAAAGGACTATGTCCATATTACAGTGCTTAAAGAAGGAGTGGACAGATGCCAGACAGCGGTCTCTAAGACAGTCTGAGTACTTACCTCAGCTAAGAAAGCCAGTGGTGATTGCAGTCCCATAGTGGAATGGTCTATAAAGTAGAGTAGAGGCAAACACAGCATGCTAACCATATGCTAATGGTCTGCTTGCCAAGAGACATCTCATTACAAATGTATTTTATTTATTTGCTATTTGTTAACCGGGTTAGTCTGGATGGATGGATGCCCTTTTTCAGCAGGGACCCAAGGAGAAAACTCCACATCACATAGAAAACAATTAGTTACAAAAGAGCAGTACAGATAAAAGCAATAACATAAAATGAGAATTATATACGTTTTAACATTCATTATAAAAGGTACATTTAGTAATCTTAATGGAAGGAACAGCTGTCCAGATTGCATTTCTTTTGTTCTGTCCAATAAAAATTCAGTTGTCTGTGTACATCCTGTGAATGTAAAATCCTCTCTTCCCCTTGTTCTGGGATGAAAGAAAAAAAAACCTCAAGTGAACAGCTTGTATAGATTACAGCTTCATAGGCAAGTAGATGGCTAGCTACCCATGTGGACCATTTTAAGCCTAGCCAAATTTTCCTTTCTGTGTGCGAATTGCTTTTTAATAATTGGGTTACAGACTGTCATTTCCCATCCCATGGTCAATAATTATTTACTACCCCTAATGAGAATAACTGGGATGATGCTACAGATAATTTGACAGGACCAATGCATGGGATAAAGCATTCAGGAGATGCCTTTGGTTCTAATTGGTAGTTCCATGATAAGTCTTTGCAGAGGAGGCTGGTCAGACTTGTGTATCTGCAATTGACTAGCTTTGTGGAAGGTCCTCCCTTATGCAGGGGAACAGCTACAGCTATTCTCCATTCACACGATACAAAACAAAAGGCTGAGATCAGACAGTGCTGTTAGAGGTATGGCTAAATAGTGAATCGTGCCATTTAAGATGGATCCAAGGATACGGTCAGGACACATCAATGCAATATTTTTAGTTTTTGATAGCACTTGGTCTTGTGCAATAAGCTGAAGGCGAGACAGTTTCAGCTACAACTTGTGGAACCGATGGAGGGGTAAAGTTAACGCTAAATTTACTGGCCAGTAGGATTGTTACATCTTCAACCTCGGTGTAGGTAACATCATTCTCAAATCAGACCAGCACATTGTAATCTCATAAGCACAAGTCAGCAAACTAACTAAAAAATGCCTTGTGTTGTCTTTGGCTTTAGTAGCTATTTTAACGTCACACTTGGCTTTGGTGGATTTTTATTAAGCTCCTGAGTTGTTTATTTCAGTGCCAAGGGCTCTAATATTATGGAAACTGTTCTTCTTCCTTTTGGTCAAAATTAATTTTCCTTCTTATTATAAGGATCGCTGATGTTATGGTTCCACCATGTGGGTTTGTTTTTGGGGATTGCCCTGCACTTGTCCCTACAGGGTACAGCTGCATCTATGCAGCTATTTACATACTGGTACAGTGTGGTAGTGTATGCTTCTACTTATTCAATGGAGTTAACTGGGTTTGGGGGGATCTGAAGCTTGCCAAAGTATCACTTAGAAGTAGACAGTTTGTCAAACAATTTTCTAAAGGTATCTGGGGTGGAATGGACCTCTGGTTTCAATTTTACTTTGAAAGAGACTGCTTTATGGTCAGACCTAACAACTGATGAAGATATGCAATGGCAGAGCAAGAGGATTGCATATTAGTAAGGACAAGATCCAATATGTTGTTCCCCAGGTGGGCATTTTTGCTGACAAGTCCGGGAATTTCTGTGCTTGTACACCAGTGATGGTGTATTATTCTGCTACAATAGAAGCCATGAAGGTAGGGTTAGTACATAGGATGACCCCGTCCTTGAAGAAAGTTAGAAATTGTTCATTGTATACGAGGGACTCTAATTCTGATATGAATTCAGAAAAAGTGCCACCAACAAATTAGTTTTCCAGGTCAGACTATCTGGGAATGGTGAAAGCAGCTGGTTAAAAGGGTGCAAAGTTAGTTTCTTCAGAACATAAATGATGTCCCATGTAGGGGTAAATCCGTTACTGTGGAGCATCAAGTACCCAGATCTTCCATTGAGATAATGCTTTCATGGAAAAAGAAAAAAAGCGAGGGCTCCCTGGGCAAACATGATGAAATGGACACCTTCACTCAGGCATAAGACAACCTTGTTTTGTGAAGGTCTGACAGATAAGTAAAAATAAAGGAAAAAGTTGTACAAGTAAACTTAACAAAAAAGTAAGTTATGTACTCACCATAACGTTCATCTGAGTAGCTATACTTAATTTTCTGCAACCTGTGGGTATTCGGATCCATATCGGATCCAAGCCGGCAACATTTTTTCAAGCATCTGCTCCAAGCTCCCCTTACCCATAATCCCTCACATCTCCTACCTTCCCTCAGATAGAGATTGCCACTATCCAAACTATCAGCAACTCAATAACAGCACTAACCTAGAACAGGTTTGGGGGAAGGAGGGCGGGACGGTTGCAGAAAATGAAGTATAACTACTCAGATGGAATGTTATGGTGAGTACATAACTTCTTTATTTGAAAGTAGTTAACTTCATTTATCTGCAACCTGTGGGACAGATTCCCCAGCTACCAAAACTCCTGGGAGGCCCTTACGGAAGGATATTCCTGAGCACCGCAGAGCCAAAGGATGCTCTCCCTCTAGAGATCAACTCCAACTTATAATAATGAGAAATAAATGTATGGGGCCTTGCCAGGTCGCTACTGCAGATATCATCCAGTGAAACCCTAGACCAAAAAGCAGCAGAAGTTGCCATAGATCTGGTAGAAAGAACTTTAACAGGACCAGGTGGGGACAGACCTTTATTCTTATAAATTTGCAGTATACATAGTGTAATCCATCTAGCTAAGGAGACTTTGGAAATGGCATACCCAAAAAGGGTCTAGAAAAGGACACGAATAACTGGTCAGACTTACGAAAGGGTTTAGTCCTATCTAAATAGAAATGAAGCTGTCCATGAACATCTAGCAAATGCAGCTTATATTCACCCTTGTTCCGAAAATTTGGAAAGAAAAAGATAAATCATCTGGTTAATATTTGACTCAGAGGCAACTTTCGGTAAGAAAGAAGGGTTCATGCGGAGCGAACCCCTGTCTTTATGAAAGATCAAGTAAGGGGGCATGGCAGACAAAGCTTGAATCTCAGAAACCCTTCTGACCGAAGTAATGGCCACTAGGAAAGCTATCTTCCAGGAGAAGAATTTCAAATCTACAGACGCTGCTGGTTCGAATGGGGGAGCAACAAACGCCTGCAGAACTAGGGTAAGGTCCCAAGGAGGGACTGAATCCTTAACCGGGGGGGCGTAAAAGAAAGGTGCCTTTCAGGAAAGCTTTACACAGTCTCAAAGAGGCCACAGCATTCATATTTTCACAGACATGAAAATTAGAGATGGCTGCCAGTTGTACTTTTACCACAGAGGAACTAGTCCCTTGTTGGAAAATATTGGACAAAAACTCCAACATTGCAGGAAACAAGGCTGTAAAGGGATCTAGGTTCCTCTGAGAAGCAAAAATAGAGAAGCATTTCCATTTGCTGCAATAAACCTTCTTAGTGGAAGCTTTGCGGGATGCCACTAAAATAGTCTTTACTGAAGATGACAGACCGCGATACCTAGCAATCGGGGGAACTGGAGCAACCAAGCCATCATCTTGAGGCTATCCAGATTGGGTGGACTGATGCCCGAGTGAGGAGAGATGAGATCCGGGCAGGGATCCTGAATCCGAGGAGGAGTTGGAACATGAGACCAGAGGAAGGGGAACCCCACCTGACAAGGCCAGAACGGGGCAATGAGGATCACTTTGCACCCCAGTCAGCAAGCTTTCTGAAGAAACTTCGGAATGAGAGGTAACGGGGATAAGTATACAGTAACCCGGGAGGCCAAGCATGGGTGAGAGCATCTCTGGGGGAGTCCCCTGGTGAGGGGATCAGAGCGAAGAACTCGCTGCACTTCACGCTGGAAGGAGATGCAAGGAGGTTGCAGCAAGGCTGACCCCACGCAAGGAAGATCTCCTCCTCTATTGACTGTTTCAGAGACCACTTGTATGGCATTAGAATAGCACGAATCAGTCTGTCTGCTAGAATGTTGGAGCGTCCCGGATGGCCTCGCGACAGAGAGGGTAAGATCTGGTTATTCCTTGCTTGTTGATGTACCAGACAACAGACATGTCTGACTGAACTGCAATCGTTCCTGGGGGAAGAACAGCATGAAAGGCTTGCAACGCTAAAAGCACTGCCCTCATCTCCAGAACACTGATACGCAATCTGGTCTCAGTCTGGGACCACATGCCTTGGACCGTCCTCCCCAAACAGTGCCCCCCACCTGAGCTGGGAGGCATCCGGTCACTGTGGCTTGGGCTGTAGGTGTTATGAAGGGACAACCTGCCAAGATTTCCGGCGATTGGAGTCACCAGAAAAAAAAAAAAAAAAAAAAAGAGAGACATCTTGCAGGCTATGCTGATTCGTATTGGATAGTCCATGGGGAGTTCTAACCAAGACCACTGAACGGCCAAGGTCCACTGAAGCAGCCGCATGTGAAGGCGTGCACAGGGAAGGACCGAGATTGCTGCAACCATGGAGCCTAGTGCTCGAAGAACATCGCTGGCCGTTGGCATCCTGGGGCCAAGGATCACTGACACATGAGCCTGTAGATTCGGGACCGTGTCCAGAGTAAGAAAAACGTGCAATAGTAGAGTGTCCAGACATGTCCCTATAAATTCCAAGGTCTGTGTCGGGTTTAAGCGGGACTTGGAGATGCTGATGGTAATCCCTAGGTCGACTGCAAGATGCAGGAAGGAGTCTCTAGCCATGCAAAGTAGACGTTTGGTGGCAGCAGCGAGGAGCCGATCGTCTAGGTAAGGAAACACTGGAATTCCATGAAGCCTCAGGTGAGCCACTATGACTGCCATAACCTTTGTAAACACCCTGGGGGCTGTGGTGAGACCAAAGGGTAGGGCTCTGAACTGGAAATGATTGGCTCCCAGCTGGAAGCGAAGGAATCTCCTGGAGCTTCTGCAAATTTTGATATGGTAGTAAGCATCCTGGAGGTATATCGAACACATCCAGTCGCATTCTTGGAGGTAAGGTAGAATGGACTGCAAGGTGACCATCCGGAATTTCTGCTTGGTTACAGTCAGATTCAGGGTTGACAGGTCCAATATGGGCCTGAGGTCCCACTTCTTTTTTTTTGGCACTAAAAAGAACCTGGAGTAAACGCCTAATCCGGACTGATCTGGGGGGTTTGATGGGCCGACTGCGAAGCAGCTTTGAAATTTCTTGTGCTGCCGCCTCCCTTTGTGCGGATGGAACATCCGGGAGGTGCTTTGGTTAGACGGGTGGGGCAACGAACGAGATGGAGTAGCCTGTGCATATTGTTTGGAGCACCCAACGGTCCATCATAATGGACTCCCAAGCTGTGAGTTGCAATGACAATCTTCGCCCGAATGTCTCCAGAGTAGGACAGTCGGGCAACCCCTCAGGGGTGCTGTGTGGGTCTGTCTGAAAAGGTCTCCCTAACCCAACATTCTGTGGCCCCCCTCTGCCTCTGGTACAGCGTCCGCCTTTTCCCCCTCTGCCTCTAGTGGAAGAGTTATCCTGAGAGTCCCAGGAAAACTGAGATGTTTGGAACCACATCTTCTTTTGCCTTCTCCGATTCCTAGAAAAGGATCTTTGAGGGCTACGGCAGACAGAGTCTTCCTGTCCTTCTCGCTCTGGACCAGGGTGTCACGTACTGTCTTCCCGAACAGGGAGGAACGAAAGGGAACATTTGTGAAGGATGCCTTGAAGGGATCAGCGAATTGACATAGTCTGAGCCAAGCGTATTGCCTCATAGCTATGCCTGTCCCATCTGCCCTAGCCTCTCCTTCCGTGGCATGGGAAAGAAGACGCATGGACGTGCTCGAAACAGACTTTAGAGTCGACATTTTCACTGAGAACAGCCGCTTGTCCTTTGGCGACAAAGACTCTGGGGGCAACACAGCAAATTCCGTAACTAGGCCTCGCTGAAGTCGTATGATGTGTTCCAAATAATTCAGCGCTCGTACGGAAAATGTCGCTGAAGAAAAGACTCGCTTCCCAAATCAATCCACTGCCCTAGACTCCTTGTCCAGAGGGTGGGATGAAGAACTTTCCTGTGCCAGTTCTCTCTTGGTGGCAGCTGCAACCACCATAACATCCACCGGGGATCCCCTGTACCAGGTCTGTCTGTGGGGGTGGGGGAGAGAGGATCCTATCCAGGCGTTTGGGTATTGGCTCTATGATGTTAGGTTCCTTCCATGCCCGCGTGGTAATGAGATCCACCAAGGGATCTGCAGGAGGGGACACCCAGGATGTAGATGGGCCCGTGCCAAAGGCCTCCAGGAACACTGACTCATCCGTAGACGGTTTTGGGGCAGACCAACTTCCCCTCTGGCGGAGGATTTCCATGATGTCTCCAAAGGAGACATCCTCAGGAGGTGACCTGGGGGAGCCCTCACCTTCATCCAAGTCAGTATCTATTGTGAGGGACTCCATTTGTTAATATACGATTTTCTACTAGCAGGCTTTCTTGCCTCCATTAGTACCTGCTGCATGTCCTCAGTAAACAGGTGCCTAAAGGGAATTAAAACCATATCATCCAGACAGTCAGTTGAAGTTAACTGGGGTCAGGGTGCATCAAACACCCATGATCTTGCATGAGTACATACATTCTGTGAGGAAGTCTGTGGCAATTGCCCCTTACCATTTCCAAAAGAAGGGATAACCACCATTACCTGGGCCAGAAGGGAGTCACCAAAATAATCTTGAGGGATTCCTTCTGAATCTTCAGAAGTACCCTGGATATCAAGAAAAGCATACAGGAATATTCCTCTCTAAAGAAAAAAAAAGCATCTGTCTTCCAGGAATTTCCTCATGGTGACCAAAGTAAAAAATGGAAAACCTTCAAAACAGATCTAAATATAAAGCTATTTTCTTCCTGTGGAAGAAAACTTTTTGAACTGAGGTGCCTGGCTGATGCTCCAGGAAAACAATCCTGTTATGAGCCAAAAAAGGCTTCTGAATGTTTTCTTGGAATCCCAGTTTGTGAAAGGGGTATCTCACCCAAGTGAAAGACTCCCAACAATTTTGAAAGAGAGTCTGGAAAGAGAAGTAAGTTGTCTAAATATGGAAAAATGGGGATACCATGTAAACTGCAATGAGCTAGAACTGGAGGTAAACGCTTTGTGAACACTCTTGGTGTAGAGGACAGACCAAAGAGTAAGACAGAGAACCGATAAGGTTTTGTGTGTCTTTGTTTCACATTAAGAAAATCCTTAAGTCTGGATGAGCAGGGATATTATTCATCCAGACTTCAGGTGTGAAGTCTAGTGTTACCAGGAAACCTGAATAAGGGGTAACAGGTTGTGAAATGACATAATTTTGAATATGGACACTATTCATATACTGATCCGAAGGATATTGCCAATAACCTGGCAGATCGATTCAGTGCCAACTTCACCCCCTAAATGGCCCATCTCAATACTCCAAGATTGCCAAATTCCAGTAATAACGGCCACACAGGTAAAATGCACTCTCCAAAGCTAAGAATACAGCAGCCATGGGACCAGATGACATCCTGGGTTGTGTACTACATGAACTACAAGATGAACTGGCACCTCACCCAAGTGTCATGTTTGATCATACTCTCATCTTGGCTTCGTGCCCACTGAGTGGCGCACAGCTACAGTTATCCCACTCCACAACGGGGGGATCCACCTTGGATCTCGGGGAACTACCGCCCTAGAACGTATTATCATGGAACTTATAAACAAAGACATTGGCAACCTTAAAACACTGGACCCCACCCAGTTTGGGTTCGTGAAGGGCCGATCTTGTCTCCTGAACCTTAATGACTTCTTCGAATCAACCTCCAGAGCCGTGGACGAGGGTAAAGCAGTCCACACAGCCTATCTGGACCTCGCCAAGGCCTTTGATACCACCCCCCACTCTGGAATCATAGATAAACTTACTAAGCTGGGCAGTAATCCCTACGTCACTCGATGGGTTACCAACTGGCTTACTGACAGAACCCACACTGTAAAAGTAGGACTCCAATCCAGCTCCAGACAAGTGACATGTGGAGTACCTCCGGGTTCAGTCCTGGGACCTCTCTTGTTTGGCATCTACTTCTCCGAAGTACAGGCCAACACTAAGGGACTCTGGCCAACAAAGTTCGCAGATGACTGCAAACTGGGAGCCATTATTGAATCCCCAAATTATGTGAATACTCTACAAAACGGCCTTACAGAAACAGATGCTTGGTGCCAGAGCCATGGGCTCAAGCTCAATGCCAAGAAATGCATAGTTATCCCCTTTAGGAAAAAACATGTGCCCATGAATTATCACATAGGTGGCAGTACACTAAACACCGAAAGTGTGATAAGAGACTTAGGGACACAGGTGGACAGTGGTCTCACCTTCAATAACCACCCACATTGCCACAACAGTCAGGAAATCCTTCTATGTAGCATACCTCATCACTAAGGGCTTTTCATCCAGAAAAAAGGAGGTCTATTGTCCCACTGTACTCATCCCTCACTAAGGGCTTTTCATCCAGAAAAAAGGAGGTCTATTGTCCCACTGTACTCATCCCTCATTAGACCCATTTTAGACTACAACGCCCCATTTGGTATGTACCTCTCAAGACATCTGCAACAACTGGAAAGGCTGCAGAAATACCTCACTAAAAGAATCACAGACCTAAAGCAGATGCCCTATGCTGACCCCCTTAAGAAACTCCAGCTATACACTGTCACACTGTCGCATATCGTCTACTCCGAGGCGAACTCCGTTTAACATACAAGGCCATGTCAAACCCAGAGCTGTTGGACTTGCTACACTTAAAAGAAATCCCAATCCCTCAGAGCCACATGCTCCAGGGATCTAAATCTTGTCATCACAATAAACAAAACATGCTGGAGTGACAGGTTCCTGACCCAGAGACTCCCCAGACTCTGGAATAGATTGCCCATACATGTCAAGCAGAGTGCCTCTTTGGCCCTCTTCAAAAGAAACCTTGACGATTGGATGGGAGAAAGGAAATTCACTCCGGGGATCACGTCAGTCGCCCTGCTAGACAGGGGTCCAGGGAAATAAATAGTGTGGGAAGAAATAGCCAGGGAATTGTTATGGCTAAGCTTATATAGGCCCTAGGGCTGATAACCTAGTACCAACCTATGAACCTAGTACCAACCTATGAACCTATAATCACAAACAGGCTTAGGACAGAAAGATCCAGAACTCATCTCCAAACATTTTCTCTCTTTGGCATTAAAAACATTCTTGAATAGAAACCTTTCCCAACCAGGGAACCCAGTATGATCACTTCCTATGACAGCATGTGTTAAAACTACAAGGGGAGATGGGAGTCTGGTCTGCTAGATACGGAATTACCCCAGAAAAGGAGGGATTTACTCCCAGTGCCATCTGTAACCTTGATGAATGACCTTCAGTACCCATTTGTTTATTACATGTTGCAAAGGGAAAAGTGAAACTTCAGACTTGCTGGAAGGGAAAGTAACCACCAGGGTGGGACAGGGGGACAAGGTCCCTTAAACAGTCATTCTAACTTGGAGTTTCCTTGGGTTTGGGGGTTCCTGAATTCTTTTTTGGGACCCACCCACCATTTCTTCCTAAACATTTCTTTTTTTCTTTTTTGCCAAAATAGATAAGGGATTAGAGAATCCCTTAGAAATTTTAGAAAAGGAAGGCTGAAAAAGAGAGTCCCTGAATCAATTTACCCCTTTTATCATACTTTTGATAACCTCTGCAACAAAAGAACCAAAAACAAAATCTCAGTCTAAAGGAAAATGTAAAATCACTTTTTTCACATCATCTGGGAGTTCTGAGAATGCAGACAGGCAAATGTCCTCAATACAGTACTTGCGGCCGTAGCTGTTGGGTCAGGTTTGGGAAGAGTGTATAAAAAACTTAACAGTGAATAAAGTTCCTCAATCCTTTTATCTGCCTTTTTCAGGGGCATCAGGCTGAGTACCAGGACAATTTTGGGCAGTTAAACACATCCTCCACAACTGACAAAATTAGGGGAATAGGTGAAGGTTCTAGAAATTACTTAAGCAACAGCTCACAGTATTTTCTTAGGAACTATGAAACCTCCATGTTCTCCCACTGAAAACAATCTCAGAGAAACAGAACCCCCCACAGAAGGAATTAGAAATTGAGCTATCCTCTGTGTCTGAATCAGAAAACCGCTGAGAAACCTCTGCATCTGCCCTTTCATCTTCCTTCCGAGATTTAGAACCTTGAATCTCTTCAGGAAAAGAGGTGTCCCTCTTTCTTTTAACAGAAACCACCTAATAAGAAGGATCAACAGCATGAATTAAACCTAGGCTGTGAAAACATACACTCCTAGTTTAAAAATAACTTTCCTTTAAGTACAATATAAAATTATTTTAAAGTGGACGGTCTTCCTCCAAAGGAAATATTTACCCAGCAAAGTAACAGTAGCAACCAATCATCAATCCTTGAAAACCTTCAGAGAAGTGTATTCTCCGGCAGCAGAAAACCTCTGAAGGGCTCTGTGCCCAAGCCTTTCTTTTTAGTCAGCTCAATGTGTGGAAGGTGCCCTGAAGCTCTGGAAGTTGTCCAGCTGTTATATCCACGGTAGGCTACAACCCATATAGTTAAGGGTACTGCAGCACTGATCAACATGATCAATGTACAGAAGCAGTTGTCTGGTACTGACGCTTCCTTTGGAAGCCAAGGGAAAATCTAGTTAGCCAGGAACAATTTTCTTGTGTCTGGTTTCCAAGCCTCCCTAAAGATGATAAAGATGTACAGCATGTTCTCGGAAAACATATCCATAAAAGGAACGCCTGCTAGATCATCCACACAATTAGCATTTGAGCCCTCTTACTGGTGTACAGGAGTATCCCCTTGTATTATGTCAAGAGGTGCACACATTGGGGGCAACACTTAAAGGCAATGTCCTTACTCAGTAGAAGGCAAACCCAAAAACCCAAAAAGTTACCTAGGACGAAAGGGGGAAAAGCATTTCTGGCCTACCCTTTTTCAACTTCTGTAAAACCTTGGCATTTAAAGGTATTGGAGGGAATACAGAAAAACAGACCTGGCACAGTTTATAAAGAAGAAGGCTGCTCCTGGTGCAGAATTATCTCTGTGGTCAAATTTTTCAGAGAAACAAAAAAGATGTATGCAGGCACACCCCACATGTCATAGGAGGTTACTAGGCTATCGACCCGGAGGTCATTTCAAGCCTAGCCATTTTTCATCCCAATGTAATACCGTAGATATTCTAGTCAATACCCAGGACTGTATTTAGTAATAACTGCCCATGAAAATAGTAAGCTGTCTATATTGCAAGTGGGAAAGGCTGGCAAACCGGCAGCAAGTTAATAGTTACTAGGCATCTCATCCAAAGGATGCACACACTCAGAAGTACAGTACCCCATCCTCTCTAAGTCCACTGCAACATCAGTAATACAAGTCCACCACATCATCAGTAATGCATCTACATGGTACGGGAGTAGAACCCGCAGCCTTCTACACCACAGGCAAGTATGTTACCTGCTGTGCTACTAACACTGCTTTCAACACAACTTCCTCATGCTTCTGCCTGTGTCTTACTCAGCTGAGCTGCCAAGGTCTCCTGATTTAGGATGTAAAGCCCAAACAATCTTTCCTAACTCCAGATCACTTGCTTCCACTGCACAGAAGGTGTCCTGTGACAGACTATAGACTGACACTTGTGATTTGGTCCTCATTGAGCTTCATTTATGGATCTGTGGAAATCTGTCTACAGATGAACGTTCCTTAAAAATATGGGGATGCCAGTAGAGTTTCCAGTGAGTATTAAGGCATGGTAGGCACAAAACCCAGGTATGGAAGGAGTGCTTTATGAACTTCTAAACCACATGTCAGTGATGAGAAAGATGTGTTCCAAATGCTGAAGCCTCAGTCCGAGTTGTTGTTGAAAGTTCTGCCAATGAGCAGAGCCACCTTAATAGGTTCATACTAGGCTATCTGCCCTGGGGCAATTATAAGCCTAGCCCGATTCTGTATGGCTTACGCCACCCTGAATGTGATTGCACTTCAGATTTGATATATTAGTTATAATGGAATGTCCTTTAGCTACACTCTGCTTAAAATATAAGGCACTGTGGGGGCAGCAAAGGCTTTTATCAGTATGAGGTGCCTTTGGAACAAGAGGTGCGGGCAATGCAAAGTAAGCAGAACTGAATTACACCAATTATTTGGCCAAATGTTTAAGCCAATCATCTTTTCTTAGTAACTAGGCAACATTCTTGGAAAAGGATGAATTCTACTCAGGACCATAGTCTTATGTGGATTTATGACATGACTGGAGAATTCATACGTCTCCCTGTATATCACTGACGGTTGTGCATGCCAAACTGCCCACCCAAATGGACCACCACCATGTGACAGTCATGTTTGTTAGGTGACAGGGCCCTTGAGCTATAGAGATTCAGGCAGATGAAAGACAATTCACAGTCACCATGTCCTTGTCCAACCTAGTGAGTACACAGCATGTTTGACTAGACTTTCCCTGACAACTAAATTTTTTTTTGCAGAGTAGTCTGGTGTATTAGATTTGACAGCATTTCAATTTTTTTGAATCTCTGTTTTTAATGTGCTAAAAGATGCATTTTTGCTGAGACCTAGCCTTTGTGGGCACAAGAGGCTTTAACAAAGACTTTTGTGTAGTCTTTGTGTAAGACACTTGGGTGTAGGTTGATGAGGTTTCAAATAGCATGTCTTTTATTAATTACTTACAGTTCATTATCTGTGAGCATCAAGCAATTGTTGCACTGCCTAAGAATACCAAGTGCTGTGTGGATAGCAAAAGAAGGAAGACAGGCAGGCTGACATTCCAGTACAGTCTACATCTTTGGAGAACTTGAAATAAATGACGCAATTTAAATTTGACACTGCAGGTACACTGCCTGAATATCTGAAATAAACAAAAAACTTGACATTTGCATACAGGCTACATACAGCTGTTACTAGCTGCCTTGGGCAAGACAAAGCAGCTGTGAGAAGCTACTTGGGAAAACAAGAGGTTTGCAGAATGTCTAATTATGCAAATATCAGAGTAGCTGTACACACTTCTAGGTATCCTTAGTTACAGCACAAACAGAATTTGGGTGTTAGCTGGTATAGAGAAAGTTATGAATCCAGATACCAATGTCTATACAGTGTATGCTGCAGCCTTACAATTTAGAGCAAGAAACAGTTCAGGAGCACACCAATCAACAGAAATACATCTGACTTTTCTCTCAACAGCAAGCAATGCCCAACACTAGCCTAGATGCTCTTCTACTAACAGAATGAAGCCATTATTCTAATTTAAAACCTAGTCACTGATTCAGCAATAAAATAGTGCAGAATTAAGCAATTCAAGCAAAAGTCGCTTAACCGGTATTCAAACAGAGTCAGATTTGGTTTTCGATGGTCACAATGGAACATATAGCTTGGCAATTACACCTAGACATTAAGAAAGGAAAGAAGACCTTCCTGTATGACAGAAAGGGTGAAGGAGGTAGTGGAAACTGATGAGCTAGCTTGAGAAGGATAAAAATATAATAAGACGGCTATAGAAGATTGACAACTAAGAAGGTAGAAAAGCGCACTACAAAGGCACTGCAGTGAATCTCAAGTGACTAAATCCAGTGCTCAAACAAAACGGGGAGAGCAATCCAGAATGTGTAAATATTTACACTTTTAACCAATGAGGTTCAAAACTCTGACATGACATGTATAGGGTTCATTAGGTGGCATAGGACAGTCCTGTCATGAATGCCTGTTTTTATTTCAAGTTGCATGGAGATGACTTAACAGACTGAGGCTTCAAGAGATTTAACTGTGGTCTCAGCCTACAGTCATATGGTATTTTGCAGGAGGAATTATAATCTATGTGCCTAATACAGAAATTACCAACAGATTGTTGTTAGAGAGATTGATCTCTAACTATGGTCTCAACCTATAGAAGAAAGGCTGTATCGGGTAATGCTACACTACAGGAAGGGAAGAAGTTGCAGTAGAGTCCAACACTGCACGGCACAGGGAGAAGATAGAGGTTTCAGCTTTGTGCAGCAAGATGCCCCGCCAACTATGTTCAGGAAAGAAATGAACAGGCAAGCACCTCCAAACTGTTAGTGTGGTATAATGGGGGGCACTGGTATTAAGGAGCAATGAGCTATAGTTGATTTTAAAGCCAACAACTTGCAACAAAGGACTGCACTGTGTTTGGTGGTGCCAAATGTGCAGTTCCAGCCAAATGGAGCTCAACAGCATGCAAAACAATGTCATTTAACAGCCACAAAAAATGGCTAAATGGCCAGTGGCAAAGTTACTTATTTCTCTTCCTGGTGAAGCAACATCCAGAACATTAGCAAAATATAAAATGTACATTCTTTCGAAAGAGTGGTGAAATGCACTTCTTGTACATTCCTGTATAAGCAGAAACAAGCCCTGCCCATCACTATCCACTTGATGACATCAATGAATACTTAATATTCATGAATACCCCAAGACAAGTTCATCAATACTCATTAGGTATCAACTGAAGCATAATATTATTTAAAATTATCTGTTATTTTGGGTATTTGTAACTTACTTTTTTTAACCAAAAAGTTGAAGGCTATATTGTTTGCAAGAACTGCATGAAAAGGCAATATAGCATGCAATACACTGACAAGCAAGCCATGTGAATGACAGCTGATCAGTGGCAGTGCATTATTACCTTAAAGTAAACAACTACTGAACTGTCCTGTGATAATGGGAATTACTTAACATGAGATTGCATTAGAGTCTTAAACTCACATTTCACTTACATTACACATCTTATTCCCTTTGGGGTAATGATACTGTCCGGAAATGTGTGTACAGATCGCTCACTGTGCTTGTTCCCCACACCTCCATTGTTTACACACAGCTTTTATCTGCAGTGCATGCATCTCTCTCAGCTCTCCCTTGTTTTACTGATCAACCATGACTTTGGCTCGCAGTTTTGATCTGCCTCTTGTAAAATCTTTACTTTTCTGGTAAATCACCAATGATTAACGCAAGTCAATAATGCCAACAAGAACTGCTTATTGTTTAGAAAATGTGAAGTGACAGAAAGTCGAGAGGTTCTGTAAGTGAATTTGAGGAATATTTACAAATAGTTCCAGGCAAGCAGATCAAACAATTTAGATTTTAAAAAAGCTACTAGAAGCTGTTATTATCCACAATAGTGTGAGGGGCAAAGGAAAATTGCCGCCATACAATTGAAACTTCTTTTAAAACTTTTATATGATGTCATTTTAACATATTAAATATTCAGTCGAAGAAACACCTTAAAATTAATAACATCAATTGCAGTGGTTTTTCCACTAGCGCTAATGCTTCAATCCTGGAGTAAGTCTCACAGTCTTACTAGGCAATCACAGATCACAAGTTCCAGTGTGTATTAGCAAATCTTACCATCATTTAGTGTATGCATCATGTCATACCTCATCTACACATGACAATACACCCCTTTCAGCCTGTCAATCTAGCACTACATGCTCCCACCTACACAGTACTGCCTGAGGTGGGTACAAGAGATCAGTACAGCCAGAGCTCTGTTTGTGCAGCTCAGTGTAGCCTAACCAAATCGGGTAGAATGGTAGGCAAAAAAAAAGAAGTTGTGTACCTACCATAGTCGTCTTCTTCTCGCCTTCTTTCTTGCTGGTTGGGATCGGAGCCGATCCTCGGCTCTGACTCAGCCATCTTCAATAGCTCGAGGCTACCCCATATCCCATGATGCCTGGCGCTAGTTACCCAGATCTCGTTTGAAAAAGCTATTCCAGACATAATTAAGAAATAATTCTGCCCTAGTAGCCCTCTGGGCCTAACTGTGAAGCTATCTAAGCAGAAAAAGAACAATCAGAGAAGGTTCAGCCAATGAAATCTGAAAAAGGGAGCTCCTCTCGATCCACTAGGATAGGGGGATGGAGGGTCTCAGGTGAGCCGTAACCACTGCCATGCATTTGGTGAACACCCTGGGGGCTGTGGTGAGACCAAAGGGCAGAGCTCTGAACTGATAATGACTGGCCCCCAGCCGGAAGCGAAAAAATATTCTGGAGCGCCTGTGCATTTTGATGTGGTAGTACGCATCCTGAAGATCTATAGAGCACATCCAATTGTCCTGACTCAGGAAGGGTAGAATGGACTGTAGCGTGACCATCCGAAACTTTGTTATTTGTACAGACCTGTTTAGTCTGCTGAGATCCAGAATGGGTCTCCAGTCCCCTGTCTTTTTTGGTACCAAAAAGAACCTTGAATAAGTTCCGGATCCGATCTGGTCTGCTGGGACTTCCTGGATGACCCTTTTTTGTAGCAGCTTTGAAATTTCTTTGGCTGCTTGGTCCCTTAGATTGGGTGGAACATCTGGAAGGGACTTGTTTGACAGTAACGGGGGTTGAACAAAGGGAATTCTGTAACCTCTGGATATGATTGACTGTACCCACTTGTCTTGAGTTAGATTATGCCAGAATTTGAAAGTCTTCCCCCGACTGCCTCCAGAGGTGGGCAGCCAGGCAACCCTTCAGGGATGCTGAAAGGGCTTCTCAGAGAAGGATTCTCTGCTGCCCTGGTTCTGCGGACCCCCTCTGCCATGAGGGCGGCATCTGTTATTGTTCCCTCCTCTGCCCCTGGAAGGGAACTCACCACGTGTGTCAGGCAAGACTTCCTGGGATTTGCGGAACCACATTTTCCCACTCTTCTGACCCATGGAGTATGGTCTGGAAGGAGTGGAAAAACAGACTCCCACGGCAGAGAGGGTCTTGCCTTCCTGTTCACACCTGGTTAGTGTGTCCTTCACCTGTGATCCAAAGAGAGCAGAGCCATCAAAGGGGGTATTAGTGAAAGACGCTCTGAAGGGTTCCACAAAATTACATAGCCGCATCTGTGCGTGCCTCCTAAGGGCAACGCCTGTGCCTGCGGCTCTACTCGCACCATCGGTTACATAAGAAATGAGCCTCATGGAGGAGTTAACAACTGAATTCAGAGTCGCCAGCTGGGAGGCCACCTTAGCTTGAGCCCCCTCAGCTGATGGATCTTGGAGGGTATCTCCAAGCTCTTTAAGGAGATCCTCTGAAGGCGGGTGAAATGGCACAAATAACCCAGAGACCTCATAGAAAAGGTCGCTGAAGCAAACATTCACTTCCCATATCTGTCCATAGTCCTAGACTCCTTGTTAGGAGGATGGACAGATGACGAAGTTTCTGCCAACTCCTTCTTTGTAGCTGCTGCTACCACCATGGCATCAACAGGTACACCCTTAGTTAAAAATTGTTTGTCCTGTGTTGCAGTTATAAACTTAGCAGGTCTCCTGGGGGTTGGTTCCACGGTGTCGGGAGCTGACCACGCCTTCCGAGCCACCACAGACATAAGTGGGTCGAAAGGCGGAGACACCCAGGAGGTGGAGGGTCGGGAACCAAACGCGTCCAGAAATACCGACTCATCCTCAGAAGGGGCTAGGTATTCCAGTTCTCCCTCTGCTTAAGGGTTTCAAGGATGTCTGAAAAGGAGACATCTTCAGAGGGGATCTCGGGGACCCTTCCGAATCCTCTAAGTCGGTACCTGATGTGACAGACTCAGGGGAGTCAACGTGCTTCCTCTTGCACTTCCTCTTATGAGGTGGCTCCTTTGAGTGATCAGGGGAGGCCTCGGAAGAGGAAGAAACACCCAAAGGGGTGCCCTGGAGCGCTGGTTCCCCACACTTGGGGTGAGGAGGGAGGGCAGAAGAAGACACAGGCACCATAGGGGGAGGAGCCGATGGGGTTGATCTTGGGACTGGCTCAGGGGACAGTACACTCCTCATGACCTCGAAGGTGTCCCTGCCCAGAAGCAAAGAAGACTCCGGTTCCGAAGAAATCGGGATCCCTCCCCACACTGAAGGGGTGGCTCTGAAGCCGATGTAGGAGCCGAGCTCACCTGCGCCGAAGCCCACGAGGGGGAGAGCGGGGTCGGACAAGGGTCCGACGCCACTCGAACCCGATAAGGGAGTCCCGGCACCCAGATCCCTCCAAGGACGGGATCAGAGCCGACGACAGAACCGAAGGAGAAGGTATCAGAGCCGACGGTTCCACGACTCGAACCCCAACGAACGAACTCCGGCTCCGAACTCAAGGGAGGAGTCAGAGGAGGAATATCTGCAGAAGTGGACGGAGCCGACACCTGATGAGGGGGGCTGGACAACATTTTTGCTAGGGCCTGCGATTTCAGCAACCTGCTAATCACTCTCTCCAAATCATGATTTGAAAGTCTGGAGGACCGAGAGGAGTAAGAAGACTTATGACTGCGCTCCGATTGGAGCAGAGGTGACCGTGGAGCCGAGCATATCGACTCCAAGGAGGGAGACCTAGATCTCTTTCGACTCACGGACGGCTCCGAAGTTTATGTTGGAGCCAACTCTGAGGGAGGCACATCGGCTCCGGCCGGAGCCGAGGTGGATGGTGGTGCTTCATCCAACGACAGCTCAGAACTAGGAGCCGAAGACTTGGGTGGCTTGGAGGATTTTGCAAGCTGAGCCTTAGCCAGTGAATCCTGTGGTTTAAGCAAACCCCGAAGGATTAGCTTATTTTTGCGCTCCTGCAGGACCCTTGGGCTGAAAGCATGACAGACTGAACAAGAGTCCTGCAGGTGCACCGCGCCCAGACAGTAGACACAAGAAGTGTGACCATCTGTCAGAGACATCTTCCAACAGCATGAGTCACACTTCTTGAATCCGGACACTTTAGTATCCTTGGACATGTTACGACACACACACACACACACACACACACACACACACACACACACACACACACACACGCACTGAAACTCAGTAAAATCTACTACTTCAGACACTACCTAAAAAAGTTCTTATATATATATATATATATATATATATATATATATATATATTTTTACAACTAGAAAAAGACAGAAAAGGGTTGGCCTCTAAATTAAACGGCTACCATGAAAGGAAGGGAGAAGGAGGGGTGGGGAAAACTCTCTAAGTAAAACGAGTTTTTAAGAAAAACAGGAGGGACATATGCTATTTAGGTGAATATAGCTAGGGAAACAGTACGACTAATAAATTAGGTACAATATAAAGAAAAGTATCTAGAAAAATTGAAAAATACAATACAGTATACGAGCCTGACCAAGTAAGACAACATCGCAGTCTGAAGCGGCAAACGAGATCTGGGTAACTAGCACCAGGCATCATGGGATGTGGGGTAGCCTCGAGCCAGTAAACAGCCCTCAAGCTATTGAAGATGGCCAAGTTGGAGCCGAGGATCGGCTCCGATCCCAACCAGCAAGAATGAAGGCGAGATGGACAACTTATCTGCTATTTAAACAGCTACAAAGAATAAACAACCAATCTCAAACCTACTTATTTCTCTCCCTGGCTAAACTATTCATACAGTGATTTTCACTCCTTCCCATCAGGGACAATCCCTGTGTAAAGACACTACAGAGCTTAAGCCTTGCTCGGTGCAGGAAAAGGGAAAAAAAGAGAGAGACAAGGACAGGAATCAACACCAGCAAATGTTCCCCCACCCTACTGTGGAGCAATCCTGTGTGGCAGTCATACACCTTTTTCTTTTTGTAAATCACAAAGATAAACATTCCAATTCTTGACTTTCAGTGCAAATTCAAATGCTTTGTCTCCGAAACCATACTGCATACAATTACCAATTTACTGAAAGGCACCAGCACGGAGTTCTTATGCAAAAAAAAAAAAAAAAAAACCATCACATTAAGCATGGACAAAGCACACAGACCCGAGGCTTACCTACACACGCAAGTTGATAAGCCAGGCAAAGGTGCCTTTCTCCAAAGAAAATGGGAAAGCTCAGTTCACTAGGATCAAAACATCTGCTATAGACTGCAGCATAAACTGCACATAACCAGCAGCATGGCTAGCCAAGTGGCATACCTCTATCCATGCTTGACAGCTGCTGCTGTGCTCCTAAAAGTGACAGTGAGAAAAGGAAGGCAAAATTTAACAATGCTCAATTCTGAATATGGCCAAAATCTCCAACCACACACAACCCCCCAACTGTACACCAGTTCTGCCCCTTGACCATCTCCCAGCATCATACTGCACAGCAATACAAGGGATAAGAAATTAACTTATTGTCTCACTTCGATAAGCATGAAAGTCAGAAAAGCAGACAATGCAGTACTAGGTACAGATTCTGCAGAATGCCCAGATTTTTGCCTCATATTTTTTGGTCCGTTTTCATAAAATTGTGGTTTTCTGGAAAATTAGTTGAAAATCGTTAAAGACTGAAGTTGGAAAATAATGACAGAGATTTGAGTTTCAGACTTCATACCCTTCCGAAATTTCATGCTACTGGAAAACCTATTA